>NC_090655.1:142503289-142803289 GCF_040937935.1 Hyperolius riggenbachi
ATTAAAGTGCGGGGGGGGGGGGGGAGGTTATTGCACTACATAACACTGCCTAACGGTCTGAGGTACCAGAACGGTAAAAATCTCACCAAGGCTCCATTCAATAAGTCAGAACCACTCAAGTATTGATCTACTGTATAATGCAGGTAATATTTTGGCTTGTATGAAAGTGTCATTTTTGTGGAATATGTGAATGGCAAGAACTAAAAATTAAAATTGCCCGTTTTTCCTCAGATGTGTCTTTTTTTCTGTTGTTTGTTAAACTTGGTATGGAGTTTATGTAAAAGTAGCAACCAAAACAATTTTGGGATACATTTCTGATAAACCATTCAAGTAAACTAGAGCACCTTAGGTATCCATCCACGGATGCAAGGAATATTTTGGCTGAAAAAAAAATTAACATTTTATGGAATATATGAAAAAAAAAGTAAAAAGAAAGATGTGTAAGTAGCTTGTGTGTAGGGAAAATTGCAAGGACCATAAAAAAAAAATCATACCATTTACACTTACAAAGCGTTTTTGCTAAAATATCTATAACAGTAAAAATCCCATCAAAATGACACCATTCAGTAAGAGAGTCCACCAAAGATATCTATCCCCCTAGGTATAGAGATGGCCCGAACAGTTCCCCGGAGAACGGTTCCCGGCGAACATCCGAGGTTTGCGATCAAACTTCCGGGGTTTGCGATCGCGGAGAACCGCAAACTTGGCCGAAAGTTTGATTTGCCCCCATAGTGCATCATGAGGGTCAACTTTGACCCTCTACATCACAGTCAGCAGGCACATTATAGCCAATCAGGCTACACTCCCTCCTGGAGCCCCCCCCCCCCCCCCCCTTATTAAAGGCAGGCAGCGTCACTCGTGTGCCTGTAGTAATTAGAGAAGGGAAAGCTGCTGCAGACTCTCATAGGGAAAGATTAGTTAGTCTCTTGTAGGCCTCTTAGCTGGCTCCTTGCTGATTCTTATTGCTAAAAAAGCACCCCTCAACAGCTCTTTTGAGAGCTAATCTTGTTTTTTTTGTGTGTGTCCCAATCTGACACTTGTGTTGCATAGACAGCCTTGGTAATTCCTACTGTGTGTGCCACTGCCAGGCCCAGCACATTCAGTGACTACCTGTGTGTGTGCCAGGTGCACATTGCAATACCCATCACTGCATATATCTACCTGTTGTTCACAGTGCACCTACCTACCTACGTGAGCTGAGCGCACGCAGCATCACTGTGCCTATCTGGTACCTGTCTGTGTGTGACAGGTGCACATTGTAATACCCACTGAATATACCTACCTGTTGTTCACTGTGCACCCACCCACCTACGTGGGCGCACGCAGTGTCACTGTGCCTGTCCAATACCTTTCTGTGTGTGACCAGTGCACATTGTAATACCCACTGTATATACCTACCTGTTGTTCACTGTGCTCCCAGGCACCTACGTGAGCGCACGCAGTGTCACTGTGCCTGTCCGGTACCTTTCTGTGTGTGACAGGTGCACATTGTAATACCCACTGCATATACCTACCTGTTGTTCACTGTGCACCCACCCACCTCTGTCTGTGCGAGGTCGTGGTGATGTGATTTTGTGCGGCCCTGGACCAAAGTACAGTGCTCAGAAAAAGGCACGTCCCATCAACTCCCAAAATTGTCAGGATGTGGTTGACTATTTAACACAGAACACTTCATCTTCCGCAACCACCAGCGCTACTACAAGCACCACAGCCACTGCATTTGACACTTCGCAGGAGTTAATTGGTGGGGAATTAACTGACTCACAGCCATTATTGTTACAACCAGATGAAGGCGCTAAGCAAGTTACACCACCTCATATGTCTGAGTTAGGTGGCGACACTATGGACGTAACGTGTGAGAATGAGGATGATGAAGTACCTGCTGTTGGTGCAGTTTTGGAGGTGTCTGAGGCAAGCAAAGCTGGGCAGGATGATTATGATGATGACGATGATACGGATACAACGTGAGATCCTAAGAGACAAGATGACCAAGGGGACAGTTCAGAGGGGGGGGGGAGCCAGAGAGGAGTAGGAGGAGACGAGTTGCTGAAAGAAGCAGGGGGAGCTCATCGTCAGAAACAGCTGGTGGCAGTGTCCAGCGCCAGCCAACATGCCCTTTAATTTCAGCTGCTGATGCCACCAAGTGCCATCACCCCAGCGGGGCTCAGCGGTTTTGAATTTTTTTAGTGTGTCATCCGTAGATCAGAGCAATGCCATCTGTTTTCTCTGCCTTCAAAAATTGAGCCGTGGAAAGGCCAATACCCACGTAGGGACAACTGCCTTATGAAGGCACCTGCAGAAAAGGCAAAAACTGCAATGGGAAGAGCACCTGAGCAAAAGCAGCACACAAAAGCAAAGCCACCCTCCTTCTCCTCTTCCTCCTTCAGGTGTAGCATCTTCAGCTGCTTTCTCCCTTGCACCTTTAAGGCCACCCTCCTCCACTCCACCGCTGCCCTTGAGCGGTTCCTGCTCCTCTGCCCACAGCAGCCAGGTGTCCGTGAAGGAAATCTTTGAGCGGAAGAAGCCAATTTCTGCCAGTCACCCCTTGCCCAGGGTCTGACAGCTGGCTTGGCTGAACTGTTACCTCGCCAGCTGTTACCATAGCAGCTGGTGAACTCTGAGGCCTTCCATAAATTTGTGGCCATTGGGACACCGCGGTGGAAGATACCAGGCCGCAATTATTCCTCTAAAAAGGCGATACCCAAACTGTACTGTGAAGTTAAGAGGCAAGTGGTGTCATCTCTGGCACACAGCGTTGGGTCAAGAGTCCACCTGACCATGGATGCCTGGTCTGCCCAGCATGGTCAGGGCAGGTATATTACTTACACAGCCCATTGGGTCAACCTGGTGACCCATGGCAAACAGGGAGTACGTGGCTGTGCAGCGAACCAACTTGTGACACCTCCATGGCTTGCAGGCAGGCCTCCTGCCACCTCTTCTCCTTCTCCTCCTACTCCTCCTGCTACATCCTCTTTGCTATTGTCCACCTCCTCCTCCTTGGCTGAGTGGCAGTTCAACTCTACTGGTGCTGCGATCTCCTCTCCAGCTACACAGCCCCATCTTCCCAGGGCCTATGCTGCATGCCAGGTACGACGATGTCACGCCATCTTAGACATGTCTTGCCTCAAAGCGGAGAGTCACACTGGACCAGCTTTTCTGGCTGCTCTTATCAAACAGGTGGATCAGTGGATGACCCCGCACAAGCTGGAGATTGGCAACGTGGTTTGTGATAACGGCAGCAATCTCATTTTCGCTTTTGGGAAAGCTGACACATGTACCCTGCATGGCACATGTGCTGAATCTAGTCATTCAAAGATTTGTGTCAAAGTACCCAGGCTTAGTGGACGTCCTGAAGCAGGCCAGGAAGTTGTGTGGGCATTTCAGGCTGTCTTACACGGCCATGGTATGCTTTCAGCAGAGAAACAACTTGCCGGTGAGACGCTTGATATCTGATAGCCCGATTCGCTGGAATTCGACCCTGGTCATGTTCTCTCGCCTGCTAGAACAGGAGAAAGCCATCACCCAGTACCTCAGTACCTGTACAATTACAGTAAAAGGACACAATCTGGGGAGATGGGGATGTTGTGGCCCAACAACTGGACACTGATGCGAAATGCATGCAGGCTCATGTGGCCGTTTGAGGAGGTGACCAACCTGGTGAGTCGCTGTGAAAGCACCATCAGCGACTTGATCCCGTACGCTTACTTCCTGGAGCGTGCAGTGCATAGAGTGGTGGATCAAGCTGTGGAGGAGCGGGAACAGGAACAGTTACGGGAGGAACAGTTGTGGGAGCAATTTTTATCAGAACCAGATGTTTTCTTCAACACCTGCGGCAGCACAGAGGGGGGAGGAGGAGGAAGAGTTGTGTGGGGAAGAGGAGTCAGATTCGGATGATGAGGAAGGTGTTTCTTTGGAGGAGGAGGAGGCGGTGGCAGAAGAACAACCGCAGCAGGTGTCGCAGGGGGCTTGTGCTGCTCGATGTTCCCGAGGTATTGCTCGTGGCTGGGGGGAGGAGGAGGACTTACATGACATCACTGAGGAAGAGCAAGAGGAGATGGATAGTACGTCTGGATCCAACTTTGTGCAGATGGCGTCTTTCTTTCTGTCCAGTCTCTTGAGGTACCTCCGTATAAAAAACTCAAGGGGAATGAGCTGTACTGGGTGGCCACGCTACTAGACCCTCGGTATAGGCACAAAGTGGCGGACATGTTACCAACTCACCTGAAGGCAACCTTTCTGCCTTCACACATTCTGCAATCTGTTCTGCAGCACATGCATACAAGCTGGCAACTATGCTTTACAATGCGTTTAAGGGTGATGTCACAGCACAACGGAATAAAGGTACCACTGCCCGTAATCCTCCTCCCATGTCCACGCAGGCAAGGACAGGACGCTCCATTGACCTCATGGTGATGTTGGACGTGCGGACATTCTTTAGTACAAAGCCTCGCCTTAGCCCTTCGGGATCCACCCTCCACCAACGCCTTGACCGGCAGGTAGCCGACTACCTGGCCTTAAGTGTGGATGTAGAAACTGTGAGCAGCGATGAACCCTTGGACTACTAGGTGCGCAGGCTTGACCTGTGGCCAGAGCTGTCCCAATTTGCCATCCAACTTCTGTCTTGCCCTGCCTCAAGCGTCCTGTCAGAAGGGACCTTCAGCACAGCTGGAGGCATTGTGACTGAGAAGAGAAGTCGCCTAAGTCACAAAAGTGTTCAGTACCTCACCTTTATCAAAATGAACGAGGCATGGATCCTGGAGGGCTACTGCCCGCCCAAAGACTAAGTAAGTCCCCACACACAGCATCTCTGCCTGCATGCCGTGTGACTAGCTGCCTGCCCCAAGACTAAGTCAGTCCCGCCACACAGCACCTCTGCCTGCAGGCCGCTTGACTGCCTTCTCCGCCACCACCAACAGGGTCCAGGACTCAAGGTGGATTCCTGAATTTTTTCTAGCAGCGGCCGCTATAATAATTTTTCTGGTGCCTGTACATGCCTGCCTAATTTTTCTGGCTGCACTGCAGCTGCAACAACAAAACAAAAGGCATGTGCCAATGTACATGTTCCAATTCCGCTTTGTGATCATTACCTGCTTGGTGAAGGGGCTTGCGTATCACAATGAAGCAATGACCGACGGCTATATGAGTGTCTTGGGGGGGGGGGGGGGGCACACCCAAGATAATAATGTGCTTTATTGTGGACATACTAAATTTGATCAGCTGGACAGTCACTGTTGTTCTATCATTGAGCTACCACAGCCTGGCAACCATATGGGCTTCAAAACTGCCACGGCCTGCACTCTGGCCATGGTGCGCACCAGTCCAGCATGGCTGTCACTACACGAACAGCTGTTTGCGGTGCGTTACACAGTGAGTTTGGTGTGTCAGTGTGAAGCAATACTCTAATTACACTCCCTGATTGATGTATACACATGCAAGTTGTTTTAAAGCACTTTAGGCCTGCAATTTAGCATTCAATGTGATTTCTGCCCTTAAAACACTGCTTTGCGTCAAATCCAGATTTTTCCCAGAGTGTAGGCAGTGGCGTTTTTCAAGGCCATATGGTCGCGGGGCTGTGGTAGCTCAATGATAGAACAACAGTGACTGTCCAGCTGATCAAATTTTGTCTGACCACAATGAAGCAACGACCGTATTATCTTTTGTGTCCCACCCCCACCCGAGACACTCAAATAGCCGGCGGTCATTGCTTCATTGTGATACGCAAGCCCCTTCACCGCGGCAAGGTAATGATCACGAAGGGGGGTGGGCTCATGTACATGCCTTTTGTTTATTTGTTGCAGCCGCCCGCAGTGCAGCCAGAAAAATTAGGCAGGTATGTACACGCACCAGAAAAATTAGTGTAATGGCCGCTGCTAGCAGCGGCCTTAAAAATTCAGGAATCCGCCTAGAGTCCTGGACCCTGTTGGTGGTGGCGGAGAAGGCAAGCGGCCTGCAGGCAGAGATGCTGTGTGTGGGGACTGACTTAGTCTTCGGTCGTGCAGTAGCCCTCTGTGATCCATTCCTCATTAATTTTGATAAAGGTCAGGTACTGAACACTGTCGTGACTTAGGCGACTTCTCTTCTCAGTAACTATGCCTCCAGCTGCACTGAAGGTCCTTTCTGACAGGACAAGAGAGAAGTTGTATGGCAATTAAATTGGGACAATTCTGGCCACAGGTCAAGCCTGCGCAACCAGTAGTCCAAGGGTTCATCGTCGCTTTTCGCAGTGTCTACATCCACACTCAAGGCCAGCTAGTCGGCTACCTGCCGGTCCAGGCATTGGTGGAGGGTGGATCCGGAAGGACTATGGCGAGGAGTTGGACTAAAGAATGTCCGCATGTCCGACATCACCCTGAGATCGCTGGAGCGTCCTGTCCTTGCCTGCGTGGACTTGGGAGGAGGAGGGTTACTGCCAGTGGTACCTTGATTGCGTTGTGCAGCCACATCACCCTTAAACGCATTGTAAAGCATCATCGACAGCTTGTTCTGCAAGTACTGCATCCTTTCGGCCTTCTGTTGAGTTGGTAACAGGTCCGCCACTTTGTGCCTGTACCAAGGGTCTAGTAGCGTGGCCACCCAGTACAGGTCATTCGGCTTGAGTTTTTTGATGCGGGGGTCCCTCAACAGGCTGGACAACATGAAAGAGGACATCTGCACAAATCTGGATGCAGATGTACTCTCCATCTCCTCTTGCTCTTCCTCAGTGATGGGACGCAACTCCTCTTCCTCCCTCCAGCCACGAACAATACCACGGGAACGTGGAGCAGCAGAAGCCCCCTGTGATGGCTGCCGCAGTTGTTCTTCTTCCGCCGCCTCTTCCTCCTCCACAGAAACACCTTCCTCATCATCACCATCATCAGAGTCTGACTCCTCTCCTTCCCCACACGACTCCTCTTTTTCCTCCCCCTCCCCCCTCTGTGCTGCCGCAGGTGTTGGGAAACATCGGGTTCGGATGTAAATCGCTCCCACGACTCCTGCTGCTGTAACTGTTCTCGTTTACGCTCCTCCATAGCTGTATCCACCAGTCTACGCACGGCACGCTCCAGGAAGTAGGCGTAGGGGATCAAGCCGCTGATGGTGCCCTCATCGCAACTCACCAGTTTGGTCACCTCCTCAAAGGGCTCCATGACCCTGCATGCATTTCGCATCAGTGTCCAGTTGTTGGGCCACAACATCCCCATCCTTCCAGATTGTGTCCTTGTACTGTAATGACCAAACTCACAAAGGGAAATACTCACTCCCAAACAGTCCTCTGCTGCTTTATAAAGCCTGCAGGCTGCTTATAAGCCAATAAGAAGTGCACACACACGTTACACCTAGTCTGCAGTGATTAATCAAGCAGAATCTGAGCAGGTCAGCCAATCGTTGGAGAGGGCTTCAGTTGCATATAGACAATGGCTATATGACCAGCAGGGGGCACCAGCGTGCAGGATATTCCCTCTCATCTGCCCCCCTCCTAACTAAAATGCATGGGAATCTACAATAAAGTTAAAAACAATGGTGCACAAGCCAGCCTGGGGCCCCGGGAACTCTCACTGCCCGGGGCCCCAGAACCAGCATGTAACACCATATGTGAGCGGGCTTTCTCCTGGTCTAGCAGGCGAGAGAACATCAGCAGGGTGGAATTCCAGTGAGTCGGGCTATCACAAATCAGGCGTCTAACCGGCAAGTTGTTTCTACGCTGAATGTCCACAAAGCGTGCCATGGCCTTGTAAGAGCGCCTGAAATGCCCACACAACTTCCTGGCCTGCTTCAGGACGTCCTCTAAGCCTGGGTACTTGGACACAAATCTTTGCACGACCAGATTCAGCACATGTGCCATACAGGGTATGTGTGTCGGCTTTCCCAAATTCAACGCAGCAATGAGATTGCTGCCGTTGTCACACACCACGTTGCCGATTTCAAGCTTGTGCGGGGTCAGCTATTGCTCCACCTGTTTGTTAAGAGCAGCCAGGAGAGCTGCTCCAGTGTGACTCTCCGCTTTGAGGCAAGACATGTCTAACACTGCGTGACACCGTCGTACCTGGCATGCAGCATAGGCCCTGGGGTGCTGGGGCTGTGTAGCTGGAGAGGAGATCGCGGCACCAGCCAAGGAGGAGGATGACGACAGCGAAGCGGTGGTAGCAGGTGGAGAGGAGGTGGCTGGAGGCCTGCCTGCAAGCCGTGGAGGTGTGACGAGTTGGTCCGCTGCGCAGCCACGTACTCCCTGCTTGCTGCCATCGGTCACCAGGTTGACCCAATGGGCTGTGTATGTTATGTAGTGGCCCTGCCCGTGCTTGGCAGATCAGGCATCCATGGTCAGGTGGACCCTTGACCCAACGCTGTGTGCCAGAGATGACACCACTTGCCTCAACTGCACGGTACAGTTTGGGAATGGCCTTTTGTGAAAAATAATTGCGGCCTGGTATCTTCCACTGCAGTGTACCAATGGCCACAAACTTACGGAAAGCCTCAGACTCCACCAGCTTGTATGGTAATAGCTGGCGAGCTAATAGTTCCGCCACGCCAGCTGTCAGACGACCAGGCAAGAGGGTGACTGGCAGACATTTGCTTCTTACGCTCAAATACTTCCTTCACGTACAGCTGGGTACTGCTGTGGGCAGAGGAGAAGGAACCGCTGAAGGGAAGAGGCGGTGTGGAGGAGGGTGGCTGTGAAGGTGCAAGGGAGAAAGTGGATGAAGACGATGCACCTGAAGGAGGAAGAGGAGAAGGAGGGTGACTTGTCTTTTGAGTCGTGCTGCTTTTCCTCAGGTGTTCTTGCCATAGCTGTTTGTGCCTTCTCTCCAGGTGCCTTCGTAAGGCACTTGTCCCTACGTGAGAGTTGGCCTTTCCACGGCTCAATTTTTGCTGGCAGAGACAACAGATGGCTTTGCTCCGGTCTGAGACACACACGTGAAAAAATTTCCAAACCGCTGAGCCCCCCTGGGGTGATGGCGCTACAGTGGCATCAGCAGCTGATGTTGAAGGGCATGTTGGCTGGCTGTCCATAGCTGGCAATACATGGCGCCGGATACTGCCTCCAGCTGTTTCGGAGGACGAGCTCCCTCTGCTTCTATCATGGAGTCGTCTCCTCCTATTCC
Organism: Hyperolius riggenbachi; assembly: GCF_040937935.1. Lineage (NCBI taxonomy): Eukaryota > Metazoa > Chordata > Amphibia > Anura > Hyperoliidae > Hyperolius > Hyperolius riggenbachi. Next base: position 142,512,367 of record NC_090655.1, read on the forward strand.
TCTCTGACTCCCCCTCTGAACTGTCCCCCTGGTCATCTCCTCTACCGGGAACATATGTGATATCCGTATAATCGTCATCATAATCCTCCTGCCCAGCTTCGCTTTCCTCAGACACCTCCTCAACTGCACCAACTTCAGGTGGTTCATCATCCCCCTCCTCACACAATACGTCCATACTATCGCCACCTAACTCAGACGTATGAGGTGGTGTACCTGCGCCTTCTTCTTGTTGTTGCAGTAGTGGCTGTGAATCAGTGATTTCACCACCACCACCAAATAACTCCTGCGAAGTGTCAAATGCAGCGGATGTGGTGCTTGTTGTAGCGCTGGTGGCTGTGGGAGATGAGGTGTTCTGTGTTAAATAGTCAAGCACGTCCTGATCTTGGGAAGTGATGGCACGTGCCTTCTTCTGAGCACTGTATTTTGGGGCAGGTCAGCACGAAATCACAGCAACACCACCTCGCACAGACCTGCCAGTGCCTGGTGGCCTTCCTCTGGGTCTGCCTCTACCTCTTCCTCTACCTGGTTTGTCCATTTCGGGTAGATGCTAGGTATATGCAGTGAGGTGGGTTCACTCAACACAACAGGTAGTAGGATGCAGTGAGCTGGGTTCACTGAAAAGTAAGGGTACTTAGATGCAGTGAGGTGGGTTCACTCAACACAACAGGTAGTAGGATGCAGTGAGCTGGGTTCACTGAACAGTAAAGGTACTTAGATGCAGTGAGATGGGTTCACTAAACACAACAGGTAGTAGGATGCAGTAAGCTGGGTTCACTGAACAGTAAAGGTACTTAGATGCAGTGAGGTGGGTTCACTTAACACAACAGGTAGTAAGATGCAGTGATGAGGTGGGTTAAGTAAACACAACAGGTACTGCAGTATATGCAGTACTGGCTAGTACAATGTGCAGCTCCCTGTCACACACACAGGTAGTCAGTAGCCACTGAATGTGCTGGGCCTGCTGGCAGTGGCACACACACTATCAATTGCAAGGCTGTGCATGCAACAAAAGTTTCAGTTTGACACACAGAAAAAAAAAGTACAGGATGAGCTGTGAAAAGAGCTATTGAGGGGTGCTATAAAAGCAATAACAATCAGCCAGGAGCAAGATAAGCAGCCAAGAGCCTAACTAATCTGTCCCTAGAAGAACAAGTCTGCAGCAGCTGTCCCTAGTATGTCTCTAGCAGGCACACGAGTGAGGCTAATGCTGCCGGAGCCTGCCTTATATAAGGGGGGTGGGGCTCCAGGGCTTAGTGTAGCCTGAATGGCTACAATGTGCCTGCTGACTGTGATGCAGAGGGTCAAAGTTGACCCTCATAGTGCATTATGGGGCGAATCGAACTTCTGTTAAAGTTCACCTGGTGCAGGCTAACGCGAACCCCCAAAGTTCGCCTGGAACCGTTCGCAGGCGAACCATACGCTACATCTCTAGTAGTGAGGAAATGGTGCTTTACATGTTTTACATGGTGCTCTATATGTTCACAATGGCCCCACCTTTTATGTAAATTGGGGGAGTGATGGTGTCACACATTATGGTGGTGTGTGGAGGGAGAGGTGGCTGCATATATTATGAAGGGAAAGATGTTAACACTCAGGGTTGATTCACTAAAGGATGCTAAGTGTTAGCACGCCAGTGAAAAGCCCCTTAGCACGCGCTAATACGCACGCAAATGTTTGCGTGCGCAAAGTTTAGGGCTGCGCGGTGCATGCAAAACGTTTCACCGTCTGCGTGCTAAATAGCCTGATAAGCTATTTAACACGCAAATGGTGCAACGTTTCGCGTGCACCGGTGCGACATTTTGCACGCATCGCTAAACTTTGCGTGTGATCAGTAACAGCTTTAGACTTGCAAACTGCTTAGCACCCTAGATTGCACACCCAGAGCTTTTAGGTGTGCTAACTAGGTTAGCACCCTTTAGTGAATCTAGGCCATAGGGTGAAGGCAATGGATGACTGCACAGGATATGGGAAAAATAGCAGCCAATCCTGAAAAAGGTGGGTGTACATATTATGAAGGGAAACGGATACTGCATATGCGCTGAAGTGAGTGGTGGACATATTTTATGAAATGGGACTAAAGAGGAAAAAATGACTGCATAATTCATAGCAAAGTGGCCACACAGGTGGCGAGTGACTGGAATGCTGAAGGGGGGGGGGGGGGGGGGTGTTAGGATCAGAACTACCCGGTGTTTTCTTATTTTACTTGATACTAAAGTTGCCAGGCAAATGCAGTAAGGGCCTGTACACACTGCTGCGCTTTTCAAAATCGCATGCAATTTTTAAAAGCGCAAGCCTTCATGAGAATAGGAAAAGCGCATCGCAGCAGTGTGTACAGGTCTCCGCGATTTTCATTATTTTTCAAAAGACCTTGCGATTAAAAAGCGCATGCAATTTGAAAAGCGCAGCGCAAGCGCAGCCGTGTGTACAGGCCCTAAAACAGTGGCTCAGCTCAGGGCAGTAGGCACTGCAACCCCCAACTAACAAACAGTAACAGTCTTCATTAGATAAGCACAGAAAACAAAGTGACATCTTACAGAGCTTTTCACCATCCTCCAGAGAGGTTTGTTCCATCCTTTCAGTAGGAACCAAAGTAAGTTCTTTCAGATCTATAGATCTATCTATCTATCTATCTATCTATCTATCTATCTATCTATCTATCTATCTATCTATCATCACTACCTCCCCCCCCCCCCCCCCCATCTATCTATCTATCTATCTACACATACACACACACTTTTTAGAGTAGTGGGATCTAACAAAATATTTTTTTTTATCCTGTCCATTACAGCAAAGTATCTCCCTCTCAGAGAGAGGAAACACTGATGGGGGGAGAGAGACAGGCGTATTATCCTGTCAGTGCCCACTATGATTATGTGTTCATAGTGATCATGGGATTAGTAGCCAGACAGCATGACGCCTTATCTCTGCAAGGAGTTGACAATTTAATTTCCAGTGGTGGGCGCAGCAGGTCTGATGATCATGCCAGGGAAATCATTATGGAAAGTTATAAAATTATAGTGATCACTGGGTCAGGAGCCAATGAATATTCTACTAATACCTGCTGGGAGATGTCACCTGGCACATCATTGCTCAGTCTCCAGTGTCAGGTGAAAACAATCATGATAACAGCATGGGAACCACAGTAAGAAACATCTATATCATGTCAAGGGAAAAATAGGAGTAAGGTGGTTAAAGTGTAACAATACTTTCGTAAAGAAAAAAAATAATAATTCCATAAATGCATGTGAACTAAATAGCTTACAGTGGACATTCCCAGCCCTTACCTACCTTTCCCTTTGATTTGTCACTCTACTACCAGCCCTGACTGCTTGGTGTGTCTACACATGGGCTTAGTGTATAGACATCAGACATTCTACTATGCATTTAGCTGTGATAATGCTGACATGCATGAATGAAACCAGGTAAAAATGGCGCAGGAGGAGCAGGGGTAAAAATGGTGCCACCATAGGCACCAATAGTAAAAGCCGCGATTAACAGCAATGAAAGTTAATTATTACGAACGGTCACATTGCCTCACTTTATCATTACTTACCAGGACAGGAAACAAACAGCAGACCAGATTAGCGGCAGGGCAGCAGACCAATATTAAGTGGCAGCCGTTAACGATAATTAACTGCTTCCTCCTGTCGGCATATTACACTAAACCCTCCTGCATACAAACTTTTCTCCTGCCATCCCCGGCATAGGAACTTTAGTTGTCACCAATTGACAGTTCTTTTGTAGTACCTGAAAAACGGCTACATTATGGTCCTGCCGCTCATTCAGTGCTGATCTCCATTGATGGCTACAGTATGGTCCTGCGTCTCAGTCAGTGCTGATCTCTAGCTCCAAAGTTGATGGATGACCGCTAATTATCCCGAACTTTGCCTGCGCTCCATCCCAACACCTAAATGAAACACAGGCATTTAGCAATGGATGCTATAGCTGTGTGCACCTGATGGTTAACTGCTTTGGTACCAGGTGGAGCAGCAAGACACCACTGAAGCAGACCACCGCAGCCCGAAGCCATACAACACCTGTGGTTCATTAGTGTTAGACAGCGCAGCGGGGGTACATTACAGTAGTTATGTTTAGGCAGGGGGAGTGGAATGGTAAAGTTTAGGCAGAGGGAGGGTTCAGTGTGAGAGTAGCATTAGTATACAATACCTCAGGGCCGGATTTTTGGGAAGGCCCACAAGGCCGGTGTCTATGGCGCCAGAGTTCAAAGGGCACATTGCAAACTGTCTGCATCCCGGAACCACGCACACTGCCAATTGCTCAATCCGAGTCATCCAAGTACCTGTTGGAAAGGCCTGTGGTGACTTTAGTGTGGCAGGCAGCAGCAACAGACATATCTCCGTCCTCCGGCTCTTCCACCCCAGTTCCTGCCTGTCATCCCATTGGTGGAGTGGTGGGCAGTGTGCAGCGTGATTTTGCTGGTGCTACCACTGGCACTATGGTGACTCGGCGGGTGCATGACTGCTGTTGGATCATGGTACAGAGCAGCCCCATGTATTTCAGGAAGGAGGAGGACATAAACAGACTAGGATGGACAGGCGCGAACTGCATAGTGGAGGAGCTCGTCAGACCAGGAGAGAATCCCCCAGAACCGTGTCGGCTCCATGTGGAGAAACAGGCTGTGTGAGTGACAGCTGAGGGAGGGGACAAACGGCCGACTGCAAGGTTCAGTATGTATCGTGAGAGCACCTAAAACTCTAAGGGCTTGATTCACAAAGCGGTGCTAACTATTAGCACGCCTGTGAAAACCCCCTTAGCACGTCTAAACAAGCTTTTCGCGCATAAAACTTTACGCGCGCAAAACGTTATGCGCGTAAAACTTTACGCGCGTACTGCACAGAGTGCAGGGCGCTCCGCGCGAAGTGCCCATTAAAGCCTATGGGACTTAGCGCGTAAAATTTTGCGCGCGCAAAGTTTTACGCGCGCAAAGTTAGCGCGCGATCTGATTGAGAACTCCGGTGCTAATCTACTTAGCACCCTGGTTAGCGCGTCTAAAGACTTTAGACGTGCTAGGTAGGTTAGCACCGCTTTGTGAATCAAGCCCTAAAAGTACCAGCATAGCCTTCACCTAAAACACTGCAAGTCAGGTAAAAGGTATGCTGGCACTTGTCCTGCATTACATACTGGCTATGCTGGCACGTCTAATTCCTCACACACGAGCACATACAGGCTGTACTTGCACGTGTAGCTCATGACATGCAGGATATACTGGCACTTGTAGTGCATCACATACAGGCTATATTGGCAGTTGTACTGCAACTTGTATTTCAAGTGCAAGTATAGTCTGTATGTAATGCACTACAACTGCCAGTATAGCTTGTATGTGATGCACTACGTGTCAGCACAGACTGTGTGTGAGGCACTACAAGTACCAGCATACCCTGTGTGTGATGCACTACACGTGCCAGCATAGCCTGTGTGGGAGGCACTACATGTGCCATCTTAGCCTGTACCTGTGGTGAATAATCACTGGCACTGTTCTATTTTAGCAGATGTCCCACTTTGCCCAGGACATGTTCTGGATTTAGGATCCTCTGTCCCATGCTGAAATTTGTCCCAGGCACTGTCATGGGTTGGCCCCCGAATTTCCTGGCTGTAGGACTCTGGGCGGTAGGGATGGTCGCTGGATTCCGCAGAATTATAAATTCCGTGATTCCAGACGGAATTTGGTCAATTCCGATTCCGATGGTCGGAACGGAATTGCTATAGCTATAAAACGGAATTCCGCGGAATTCAAATGTATTTCCTCACCTAACTAATTTTTACCTGATCCTCTCTTCCTCTCCTCCTCCCGGAGGGAGGAGGGTCTCATCTTCCAGGGAATTGCACTATTTCCGTGGATTAAGCCAGCTTACATACCGTGGCTGGGAATTGAACCCAGGTCTCAGTGTGTGGTAGGTAACTCACTTAACCACTATACCACCAACAACACTACATGCTGAAGCCACCCTAGCATGTACCATTATGATCAAACCAAGAGAAATATTAGCTTGCTTAATCCTCCTGGCGGTATAAAAAAAATCCGCCAGGAGGGAGCGCAGCAGTTTTTTTTTTTTAATTTTTCCTATATCATGTAGCGAGCCCAGGGCTCGCTACATGATAGCCACTGCTCAGCGTCATCCCCCCCGCCCTCTTCGATCACCTTCGGCGATCTCCGATCAGGAAATCCTGTTCAAAGAACGGGATTTCCTGGAGGGCTTCCCCCATCGCCATGGCGACGGGGCGGGATGACGTCACCGACGTCACTGATGTCGGGACATCATTGGGAGTCCCGGGCCACCCCTCTGCACTGCCTGGCACTGATTGGCCAGGCAGCGCACGGGGTCTGGGGGGGGCGTGCGGCGCTATGGATAGCGGCGATCGTGCGCGGGGTGGCGGCGATCAGTGTGCTGGCGCAGCTAGCAAAGTGCTAGCTGCGTCCAGCAAAAAAAAATTAAACAAATCGGCCCAGCAGGGCCTGAGCGGCACCCTCCGGCGGCTTACCCCGAACTACGTTCGGGGTTACTGCCAAGGAGGTTAATCCACGGAATTGATGGTATAGTGGTTAAGTGAGTTACCTACCACACACTCAGACCTGGGTTCAGTTCCCAGCCACGGTATGTAAGCTGGCTTTTGAAATAGTAAAATTCCGTGGATTAAGCAAGCTAATTTTTCTTTTTGATATATCATCATGCTAGGCTGGCTTCAGCATGTAGTGTTGTTGGTGGTATAGTGGTTAAGTGAGTTACCTACCACACACTGAGACCTGGGTTCAATTCCCAGCCACGGTATGTAAGCTGGCTTTTGAAATAGTACAATTCCCTGGAAGATGAGACCTTCCTCCCTCTGGGAGGAGGGGAGGGAGGAAGGAAGAAAGGAAAGAAAGGAAAAGGACCAGTTAATAGGGTCTATGGGCTATAATATAGGATAAACACGCCTTCATCACATCCCGACTGGACTATTGCAATGCTCTCTACACTGGCCTTCCAAAAAAGGTCTTGTACCGACTACAGCTGATACAGAATACTGCTGCCAGACTGCTAACCAACCAACCCCGTCACTGCCACATAACGCCAGTCCTGCACTCCCTTCACTGGCTACCTATAGAATGGAGGGTCCTATTCAAGATCGGCCTACTGACATTTAAATCCCTGAATAATTTAGGCCCTGGATACATGAAAGATATGTTGCAGCTGTGTAGCAATCCCCTCCATCCCTGGACGTGTTTAAATCCAGACTGAAAACCCACCTGTTTAGTTTGGCATTTGCAGAAATATAACTTTTGTTGTGTGAATACTTCATCCTACTAATTACTGAATCTGAGAGAGCCTAAGCGCTTTGAGTCCTATGGGAGAAAAGCGCTATAGAAATGTTATTGTATTGTATTGTATAAACAAGGTAACTTTAGAGATTTTTTCAATTTTCCGACGGAATCAGAAATTCCGCAGAATTTGGTACAAATCCGGCGGAATTTTCATAGCGACGGAATTTAACATCCGTGATTTCCGGCGGAACGGAATTTGCTCTTTCCGATCATCCCTACTGGGCGGTTACCCATCGCCCAAATCCAGAAAATGTATGGTGGCTCCTATTGTCCCACGAGGTGTGTAGGCTAGAGATGTAGCGAACGGTTCGCCGGCGAACGGTTCCAGGCGAACTTAGGGGGTTCGTGTTCGCCTGCACCAGGCGAACTTTTGCGGAAGTTTGATTCGCCCCATAATGCACTATGAGGGTCAACTTTGACCCTCTGGATCACAGTCAGCAGGCACATTGTAGCCATTCAGGCTACACTAAGCCCTGGAGCCCCCCCCCCTTATATAAGGCAGGCTGCGGTGGCCATTAGCCTCACTCGTGTGCCTGCTAGAGACAGAGTAGGGACAGCTGCTGCAGACTTGTTCTTCTAGGGACAGATTAGTTAGGCTCTTGGCTGCTTATCTTGCTCCTGGCTGATTGTTATTGCTTTTATAGCACCCCTCAATAGCTCTTTTCAGAGCTCAACCTGTACATTTTTTTTTCTGTGTGTCAAACTGACACTTTTGTTGCATGCACAGCCTTGCTAATTGATAGTGTGTGTGCCACTGCCAGCAGCCCAGCACATTCAGTGACTACCTGTGTGTGTGACAGGGAGCTGCACATTGTACTACCCAGTACTGCATATACCCCAGTACCTGTTGTGTTTACTTAACCCACCTCATCACTGCATATACCTAGCTTTGTGTTGAGTGAACCCAGCTCACTGCATCTAACTACCTGTTGTGTTGAGTGAACCCACCTGGCCACCTCACTGCATCTAACTACCTGTTGTGTTGAGTGAGAACCCACCTCACTGCATCTTAAGTACCTTTACTGTTCAGTGAACCCAGCTCACTGCATCTTACTACCTGTTGTGTTGAGTGAGAACCCACCTCACTGCATCTTAAGTACCTTTACTGTTCAGTGAACCCAGCTCACTGCATCTTACTACCTGTTGTGTTGAGTGAGAACCCACCTCACTGCATCTTAAAGAGAGTCTGAAGCGAGAATAGATCTCGCTTCAGACCTCATATATAGCAGGGGCACTTGTGCCCTTGCTAAAACACCGCTATCCCGCGGCTTAATGGGGGTCCCTGTCCCCCCAAATCCCCTCCGTAATGCGGGGGAGCGCTTCCTGGTTGGGGCAGGGCTAACCGCCGCAGCCCTGCCCCACGCGCGTCTGTCAGCGCGTATCTCCGCCTCTCCCCCGCCCCTCTCAGTCTTCCTTCACTGAGAAGGGCGGGGGAGAGGCGGCGATGCGCGTCTGATAGACGCGACTGGTGGCAGGGCTGCAGCCGTTAGCCCTGCCTCCAGGAAGACAAATTCTACGACCAACTTTGTGACCAACTTTTGCGGGGGGTGGGTTGGGGGTGAAGGGACCCTCGTGCAGCCGCGGGATAGCGGCGTTTTAGCAGGGGCACACGTGCCCCTGCTATATATGAGAGCTGAAGCGAGATTTAGTCTCGCTTCAGTGTCTCTTTAAGTACCTTTACTGTTCAGTGAACCCAGCTCACTGCATCTTACTACCTGTTGTGTTGAGTGAGAACCCACCTCACTGCATCTTAAGTACCTTTACTGTTCAGTGAACCCAGCTCACTGCATCTTACTACCTGTTGTGTTGAGTGAGAACCCACCTCACATCATCTTAAGTACCTTTACTGTTCAGTGAACCCAGCTCACTGCATCTAACTACCTGTTGTGTTGAGTGAGAACCAACCTCACTGCATCTTAAGTACCTTTACTGTTCAGTGAACCCAGCTCACTGCATCTAACTACTACCTGTTGTGTTGAGTGAGAACCCACCTCACTGCATCTTAAGTACCTTTACTGTTCAGTGAACCCAGCTCACTGCATCTAACTACCTGTTGTGTTGAGTGAGAACCCACCTCACATCATCTTAAGTACCTTTACTGTTCAGTGAACCCAGCTCACTGCATCTAACTACTACCTGTTGTGTTGAGTGAGAACCCACCTCACTGCATCTACATCCATACACAAGCAGGCTGTATACAGCCTTCCTTTTTAATCTCAAGAGATCATTTGTGTGTTTCTTTCCCCCTGCAGCTATCTTCCACTGAAGTGTCAGGCTGTTTCTTTCTGCAGAGTGCAGACAGCTCTGCCTGTATGTAATTCCTCAGTATGTGAAAGCCCAGCCAGCTCAGAGGAGGATTTATCCAGCTTGTAAAAGATAATAGAGCAGAGAGAAGCTGCACTAATCTAAATAACACACAGGCAGTGTGCAGAGAGAGGCCTGGAGGGGTAGATGCATCACAGAACCACAACACTAAACAACTTGACAGCCTTCCAGACACAGGCTGACAAGTCTGACAAGAGACAGATAAGTTGATTTATTACAGAGATGGTGATAGTAGAACGTGCTGCAGTAAGCCAGAGCACATTAGAATAGATTTTGGAACTTGTAGGATGGAAGAAAACCGGATGAAATTTTTGTTACGGAGTCTCTTTAAGTACCTTTACTGTTCAGTGAACCCAGCTCACTGCATCTAACTACCTGTTGTGTTGAGTGAGAACCCACCTCACTGCATCTTAAGTACCTTTACTGTTCAGTGAACCCAGCTCACTGCATCTAACTACCTGTTGTGTTGAGTGAGAACCCACCTCACTGCATATACCTAGCATCCCCCCGAGATGGACAAAATGGACAAACCAGGTAGAGGAAGAGGTAGAGGCAGACCCAAAGGAAGGCCACCAGGCACCGGCAGGTCTGTGGCTGTGCGAGGTGGTGTTGCTGTGATTTTGTGCTGACCTGGCCCAAAATACAGTGCTCAGAAGAAGGCACGTGCCATCACTTCCCAAAATCTTGAGGAGGTGCTTGAGTATTTAACACAGAACACCTAATCTCCAGCAGCCACCAGCGCTACAACAAGCACCACATCTGCTGCATTTGACACTTCACAGGAGTTATTTGGTGGTGGTGGTGAAATCACTGATTCCCAGCCACTACTGCAACAACAACAAGAAGGAGCAGATACACCACCTCATACGTCTGAGTTAGGTGGCGATAGTATGGAAGAGGGGGATGATGAACCACCTGAAGTTGGTGCAGCTGAGGAGGTGTCTGAGGAAAGCGCAGCTGGCCAGGAGGATTATGATGACGATTATACGGATACCACATATGTTCCCGGTAGAGGAGATGACCAGGGGGACAGTTCAGAGGAGGAGTCAGAGTGGAGTAGGAGGGGACGACTCCATGATAGAAGCAGAGGGAGCCCGTCCTCAGAAACAGCTGGGGGCAGTGTCCGGCGCCATGTATTGCCAGCTATGGCCAGCCAGCCAACATGCCCTTCAACGTCAGCTGCTGATGCCACCGTAGCGCCATCACCCCAGGGGGGGCTCAGCGGTTTGGAAATTTTTTCACGTGTATGTCTCAGATCGGAGCAAAGCCATCTGTTGTCTCTGCCAGCAAAAATTGAGCCGTGGAAAGGCCAACTCTCACGTAGGGACAAGTGCCTTACGAAGGCACCTGGAGAGAAGGCACAAACAGCTATGGCAAGAACACCTGAGGAAAAGCAGCACCCCTCAAAAGACAAGCCACCCTCCTTCTCCTCTTCCTCCTTCAGGTGCATCGTCTTCATCCACTCTCTCCCTTGCACCTTCACAGCCACCCTCCTCCACACCGCCTCTTCCCTTCAGTGGTTCCTTCTCCTCTGCCCACAGCAGTACCCAGCTGTCCGTGAAGGAAGTATTTGAGCGTAAGAAGCAAATGTCTGCCAGTCACCCTCTTGCCCGGCGTCTGACAGCTGGCGTGGCGGAACTATTAGCTCGCCAGCTATTACCATGCAAGCTGGTGGGGTCGGAGGCTTTCCGTAAGTTTGTGGCCATTGGTACACCACAGTTGAAGATACCAGGTTGCAATTATTTTTCACAAAAGGCCATACCCAAACTGTACCGTGCAGTTGAGAGGCAAGTGGTGTCATCTCTGGCACACAGCGTTGGGTCAAGGGTCCACCTGACCACGGATGCCTGATCTGCCAAGCACGGGCAGGGCCACTACATTACATACACAGCCCATTGGGTCAACCTGGTGACCGATGGCAGCAAGCAGGGGAGTACGTGGCTGCGCAGCGGACAAACTTGTCACACCTCCACGGCTTGCAGGCAGGCCTCCAGCCACCTCCTCTCCACCTGCTACCACCATTTCGCTGTCGTCATCCTCTTCCTCCTCCTTGGCTGGTGCCGCGATCTCCTCTCCAGCTACACAGCCCCAGCACCCCAGGGCCTATGCTGCATGCCAGGTACGACGGTGTCACGCAGCGTTAGACATGTCTTGCCTGAAAGTGGAGAGTCACACTGGAGCAGCTCTCCTGGCTGCTCTTAACAAACAGGTGGAGCAATGGCTGACCCCGCACAAGCTTGAGATCGGCAACGTGGTGTGCAACAACGGCAGCAATCTCATTGCTGCGTTGAATTTGGGAAAGCTGACACACATACCCTGTATGGCACATGTGCTGAATCTGGTCGTGCAAAGATTTGTGTCCAAGTACCCAGGCTTAGAGGACATCCTGAAGCAGGCCAGGAAGTTGTGTGGGCATTTCAGGCGCTCTTACAAGGCCATGGCACGCTTTGCGGACATTCAGCGTAGAAACAACTTGCCAGTGAGACGCCTGATTTGCAATAGCCCGACTCGCTGGAATTCCACCCTGCTGATGTTCTCTCGCCTGCTAGACCAGGAGAAAGCCGTCACCCAGTACCTGTATCATTACAGTACAAGGACACAATCTGGGAGGATGGGGATGTTGTGGCCCAACAACTGGACACTGATGTGAAATGCATGCAGGGTCATGGAGCCCTTTGAGGAGGTGACCAAACTGGTGAGTCGCGATGAGGGCACCATCAGCAACTTGATACCCTACGCCGACTTCCTGGAGCGTGCCGTGCGTAGCGTGGTGGATACAGCTGTGGAGGAGCGTGAACGAGAAGAGTTACGGCAGCAGGAGTCGTGGGAGCCATTTACACACGAACCCGATGTTCCCACAACACCTGCGGCAGCACAGAGGGGAGGAGGAGGAGGAAGAAGAGGAGTCGTGTGGGGAAGGAGAGGAGTCAGACTCTGATGATGGTGATGATGAGGAAGGTGTTTCTGTGGAGGAGGAATAGGCGGCGGAAGAAGAACAACCGTGGCAGCCGTCACAAGGGGCTTCTGCTGCTCCACGTTCCCGTGGTATTGTTCGTGGCTGGGGGGAGGAAGAGGAGTTGTGTCCCATCACTGAGGAAGAGCAAGAGGAGATGGTGAGTACATTTGCATCCAGCTTTGTGCAGACGTCCTCTTTCATGTTGTCCAGCCTGTTGAGGGACCCCCGTATCAAAAAACTCAAGGCGAATGACCTGTACTGGGTGGCCACGCTACTAGACCCTCGGTACAGGCACAAAGTGGCGGACCTGTTAACAACTCAACAGAAGTCAGAAATGATGCAGCACTTGCAGAACAAGCTGTAGATGATGCTCTACAATGCGTTTAAGGGTGATGTGGCTGCACAACGCAATTAAGGTACCACTGGCAGTAACCCTCCTCCTCCCAAGTCCACGCAGGCAAGGACAGGATGCTCCAGCGATCTCAGGGTGATGTCGGACATGCGGACTATCTTTAGTCCAACTCCTCGCCATAGTCCTTCCGGATCCACCCTCCACCAACGCCTGGACCGGCAGGTAGCCGACTACCTGGCCTTGAGTGTGGATGTAGACACTGCGAAAAGCGACGATGAACCCTTGGACTACTGGTTGCGCAGGCTTGACCTGTGGCCAGAGCTGTCCCAATTTGCCATACAACTTCTCTCTTGCCCTGCCACAAGCGTCCCGCCAGAAAGGACCTTCAGTGCAGCTGGAGGCATAGTTACTGAGAAGAGAAGTCGCCTAAGTCACGACAGTGTTCAGTACCTGACCTTTATCAAAATGAATGAGGAATGGATCACGGAGGGCTACTGCACGACCGAAGACTAAGTCAGTCCCCACACACAGCATCTCTGCCTGCAGGCCACTTGCCTTCTCCGCCACCACCAACAGGGTCCAGGACTCTAGGCGGATTCCTTAATTTTTAAGGCGGCTGCTAGCAGCGGCCGCTACACTAATTTTTCTGGTGCGTGTACAGGCCTTCCTAATTTTTCTGGCTGCACTGCGGGCGGCTGCAACAAAAAAACAAAAAGGTATGTACATGTGCCCATCCCCCTTCGTGATCATTACCTTGCCGCAGTGAAGGGGCTTGCGTATCACAATGAAGCAATGACCACCGGCTATTTGAGTGTCTCGGGTGGGGGTGGCACACAAAAGATAATAAGGCCGTTGCTTCATTGTGGTCAGACCAAATTTGATCAGCTGGACAGTCACTGTTGTTCTATTATTGAGCTACCACAGCCCGGCGACCATATGGGCTTGAAAAACGCCACGGCCTACACTCTGGCCACGGTACGCACCAGTCCAGCACGGCCGTCACTACGCAAACAGCTGTTTGCGATGCGTTACACAGTGAGTTTGGTGTGTCAGTGTGAAGCAGAACTCTAATTACACTCCCTGATTGATGTATACACATGCAAGACGTTTGAAAGCACGTTAGGCCTGCAATTTAGCATTCAATGCGATTTCTGCCCTTAAAACGCTGCTTTGCGTAAAATCCAGATTTTTCCCTGGGACTTTGGGCATATATCCCACTCCATCATGCCCCCCTCCAGGTGTTAGACCCCTTGAAACATCTTTTCCATCACTTTTGTGGCCAGCATAATTTTTTCTATTTTTCAAAGTTCGCCTCCCCATTGAAGTCTATTGCGGTTCGCAAACTTTTACGCGATCCGAACCTTCCGCGAAGGTTCGCGAACCGAAAATCAGAGGTTCGCGACATCTCTAGTGTAGGCATGATAGGGTGCCATAACTAGCACATATAGGACTGCACTCCACCTGTCAGGTGAAACCACTTCCTCCCTCTTGCTAGCATCAGGGAGGAAGAAGCAACAAAGTCACATTATGACGTGCACACCTGCACTCTGTCCCACAGTTCTTTGGCACCACAACTTCCCACCTGTGGGCGGTCACATTCTTGTGTGACATCACAAATAGGATTAGCGATCCACTGCTAGGCAGGTGCGATGGTAGCAGATTTGACTACAAATCAAAGCAGGTTCTGGACGATCTATGATAAGGGGAAGCTGAGGGCACACAGGAGAGATATACACAACAGGCACAGTACCAGAGCCTTTATATGAGTTTGGTGATTATTTATGATAGACGCTTTGTGCGACTGCACAGGAAACATGAATTTGTCCCACGGGTGCCGCTAGGCATAGGCAGTAAAGGCCATTGCCTGGAGTGCCACTAGTCCTGGGGGCACCATATTGTGGGACTAAGCCCCACCCCTAAATTAAGATCTGCCCCCAGACTAAGCTCCGCCCTGTGGGTGTTATATTACTTGCTTCTGCTGCATCTACTTAGCGTAAGTTGCAGGCAGCTGCCACCTCTGTGCCTTGCCCATCCTTCTTTCCCTCTTTGTTCTTCCATCTGTCCCTTTTGTGCCTCCTTCAATCCCTTGTGCCATGTCTGACCCCCTGTTTGTCCTGTCTCCCTTTGGGCTTACTTCTGTCCCCCTGTGCCTCCTCTTCCTCCTTCTGTGCCCCTTTGTGCCGCCTTCTGCCCCCCTGTTTCTCCTTATGTCCTTTTTGCCTTTATTTGTCCCCTTGTGCTACCACTGCCACCCTTTTCCTCCTTCAGTCCCTCTCTGCCTCCTTCTGTCCTCCTGTGCCTCCTTCTGTTGTCCTTCGTGCTTCCTTCTGTCTCCATGTGCCTCTTCAGTAGAGATGTCCAGAACGGTTTCAGGCGAACTTTAGGTGGTTCGTGTTCGCCAGCGAAGGCAAACTTTTGAGGAAGTTCGATTCACCCTATAATGCTCCATTGAGCAGAACTTTGACCCTCTACATCACAGTCAGCAGGCACATTGTCACCAATCAGACTACACTCACTCTTGGAGTCCCCCCCCCTTATAAAAGGCAAGGTTCTCCTGTTGTTTTACTCACTCATCTGCCTACAGTAATTACTTAAGGGACAGCTGCTGACAGACTCTACTAGGGAGAGTTTAATAAGACTTTTGTAGGCTTGTTCCTAGCTGATTGTTATTCCTTATATTACCCTCTCTCCCTCTCTCCGGGAAGAGGCTCTCATCTTCTAGGGAATTGTAGTATTGTAAAAGCCAGCTTACATACCGTGGCTGGGAATTGAACCCAGATCTCAGTGTGTGGTAGGTAACTCACTTAACCACTATACCCCAACAACACAACATGCTGAAGCCAGACTAGCATGTACCATTATGATCAATCCAAGAGAAAAATTAGCTTGCTTAAGGATTTGTAGCATGTCAAAAGCCAACTCACATTTGCTGGGAATAGAACCCAGGCCTACCGCTCTGTAGGCTGCTATCCTAACCATTATACCACCAACACTACATGCTGAAACTTCTTGGAGCAGACTTACTTCCTCCCTCCAAAAGACACACATACATTCCCATAAAATCATTCAACAGCAGCTGCATGCACAGTTTTTGTGGTACACAGTCTGTGTGGCACAATTGGTTAGTGCGTTTGGCTGTTAACTACAAGGTTGGTGGTTCAAGCCCACCCAGGCATAGCCTGACTTTTTGTGTTCAACAGTTGTCCGAAGAGAACCCCAGATAGCTAGGTAGATTCATCTCTCTCTCTCTCTCTCGTAGGGATGGTCACCGATTTCCGCGGAATTGTATTTTCTGCAATTTTAGGCGGAAATTGGTCATTCCATTCTGGTCGGAACGGAATTGCTTTTACAATCTAGCGGAATTCCGAAATTGCACAAAAACATAATTGCTAACTTCCAGCTAGAGCAATATCCTGCCTCTATCTGGTCAGCAGACGCCAGTCAGCCAATCAGGTGTGCTGTCATACACCCTTTGCCTGCTGTACCAAATCTAGCAGGAATTACATAAATTAGCATTCAGGTGGGAGGCTTCGGTTGGACGCAATCGTGAATTGCATCGTTTACAAGGACGCCCCGTGTAGGCACATCTCCCACACGGTCCCCTCCCTAACCACTCACCTGTCATCCGCATCCTAGAAGCTGCAAAAAAGAAATTTAAAATCTCAAACACTGGTCCACATGACAGCCCAGGGGCCCCAGGTCTCTCTCACTCGCTGGGGCCCCCAAACCACCATGCAACACCTAGAGGGAAGTGCGGGCAAGCCCTGGACCTCTCACCTCCAGGGAACTCACCCCACCACCTCTAAACTGAATGCCAACTGCAACAAACACAATTGCTAACTTCCAGCTAGAGCAATATCCTGCCTCTATCTGGCCAGCAGACGCCAGTCAGCCAATCAGGTGTACTGTCATACACCCTTTGCCTGCTGTACCAAATCTAGCAGGAATTACATAAATTAGCATTCAGGTGGGAGGCTTCGGTTGGATGCAATCGTGAATTGCATCGTTTACAGGAACGCCCCGTGTAGGCACATCTCCCACACGGTCCCCTCCCTAACCACTCACCTGTCAACCGCATCCTAGAAGCTGCAAAAAAGAAATTTAAAATCACAAACACTAGTCCACATGACAGCCCAGGGGCCCCAGGTCTCTCTCACTCGCTGGGGCCCCCAAACCACCATGCGACATCTAAAGGGAAATGTAGGCAAGCCCTGGACTTCTCACCTCCAGGGAACTCACCCCACCACCTCTAAACTGAATGCCAACTGCACAAAAACACAATTGCTAACTTCCAGCTAGAGCAATATCCTGCCTCTATCTGGCCAGCAGATGCCAGTCAGCCAATTAGGTGTACTGTCATACACCCTTTGCCTGCTGTACCAAATCTAGCAGAAATTACATAAATTAGCATTCAGGTGGGAGGCTTCGGTTGGATGCAATCGTGAATTGCATCGTTTAGAGGGACGCCCCGTGTAGGCACATCTCCCACACTAGCTGGAAGTTAGCAATTGTGTTTTTGTGCAGTTGGCATTCAGTTTAGAGGTGGTGGGGTGAGTTCCCTGGAGGTGAGAGGTCCAGGGCTTGCCCACACTTCCCTCTAGGTGTCGCATGGTGGTTTGGGGGCCCCTGGGCTGTCATGTGGACCAGTGTTCGTGATTTGGAATTCCAAAATTGCCTGTGAAATTGTGCCGGTATCCGTTGAAGGTTTTAAGCTGAAAATTCACTTCAATGGCATCAAGTCCTAGAGAGAGAGCTCATTTTTCTCTTGGGTATATCACAATGGTACATGCTAGGCTGGCTTCAGCATGTAGTATTGTAGTGTGTTGTGTTGGTGGTATAATGGTTAGAATAGCAGCCTACAGAGTGGTAGGCCTGGGTTTGATCCCCAGCCAATGTGAGTGGCTTTTGACATGCTACAAATCCTTAAGCAAGCTAATTTTTCTCTTGGATTGATCATAATGGTACATGCTAGGCTGGCTTCAGCATGTAGTGTTGTTGGTGGTATAGTGGTTAAGTGAGTTACCTACCACACACTGAGACCTGGGTTCAATTGACAGCCATGGTATGTAAGCTGGCTTTTGAAATACTACAATTCCCTGGAAGATGAGACCCTCTTCCCTCTGGGAGGAGGGAGAGAGGGAGGAGGGATTCCTGATGTCAGAACCCACTGAAACATCTTTGCTATCATTTTTCCAGTCAGCAGAAATTTTTCAAAATGTTTAAGTTCACCTCCCAATTGAAGTCTATTGTGGTTCGCAAAAGTTTGCGCGAACCGAACCTTCCACTAAAGTTCACGAACGGTGTTCGCGAACTGAAAACCTCCCGCTGCCCCTCTGTGTACCTCCTTCTGTCCTCCTTTGCCGCCTCCTGTCCTCTGTGTCTTATTTTGTCCCTCATTGTTCCTCTTTTTGCCCCCACTGTGCCTCATTCTGTCCCCGTGTGCCTGCTTCTGTCCTCCTTTATGACTTCTTCTGACCCTCATGCCTTCTTCTGTTCCCCTGTGCCTCACTATGTCCCCCTGTGTGTCTTCTTCAGTCTCCCCGTGTGCCTTCTTAAGTCCCCCTTTGCCTCCATCTGTCCCCCTTTGTGCCTCATTCTGTCCCCCTGCGCGACTCCTTTAGTCCCCTTGTGACTCCTTTAGTCTCCTTGTGACTCCTTTTGTCCTCCTTTATGATTCCTTGTGCCCCCCTTTGTGCCTCTTTAGGACCCTCTTGCAGAGGCGCCTGGTCTACCAGGCTGACCAGGCAGTCACAAGTGATATGCAGGGGAGTGGGGGGGACCGCAGCCACCACCCCCACCAGATAGTGTGTCCCCAGGTGGTGAACTGGCTTGTGCCATCTAATAGACAATGTGCCAGTTCACTGGCCGCAGCCCGTAAGCTCACTTCTGCAGCCTTCAGAGTTTGTGGGTTCCTGCAGGCAGAGCAGGGTTACATTCTGAACCATATCTCCCTGTGTTTTCTAAATATGCTATTCATTTAAAACAGATAATTGTATAGTTGACAAAGTATGTTGACCAGACGCCCCGCTTTACCAGGGACTCGACCCAGATTTAGGGTCCCTTGTTCCAGACTGAAATATGTCCCTGACGTTTCATTGATGTATTTATCTGGCCACTTTGTTAGGCATGTCTTACTAGTGCTGAGTTTGACACCATTTTGCCCTCAGAACTTTCTTATTCTTCATGGCATATCTCAGAAATTTTGTTCCACATTGACATGATAGCATCACACAGTTTTTGCAGAGTTATGATCTGCACATCCATGATGCAAATCTCCCATTCCACTACATCATGTAATGATTGGTGTCAGCACACAGAGAGAATCTGATTGTTGATGATCTGCAGAATCATCAACAATACAGATGTATACTTGATTATGGATGATCTGCAGAATCACCAATAATACAAGTATGACTAACCTCTGGACACCAAATGAGTAAAGTACTAGATGAACTGAAGGCTATCTCCCGAGGATCGGGAGATATAAATGGCTCGTCCAAGAGCCAACTGAGGGGCAGGTGACCCTGGGCAGTGCAGAAACTATCTCCTAGATAGCGAGGACCTGGTAACCAGGGATCAGATGTAAACTGTACTGCAGCCAGAGGAAGAGACCACTGGCTGCTAACAGGCCAGACTCTCAGAGGAGCGGGAGTCCTGGACGCAGCTGACACCTGGTGGAATGGTGTTACTGCTAGCACAGATAGACTAAGCACTCAGGGAGAGTGACAGCTTGAGTGGTCGGGCAGGCCAGGTCGGCAACACACGAGCAGATTAGGTACATAGAGCGAGACTGATTCAGTAACCAGGTACAGGCAGGGTCTGGCAACAGGTAGGCAGATATGCAGAGGTACCGAATCAGAAGGCAAGAGAAAGGTCAAAAGAGCAAATGGTAATAACATAAAGTATAACAAATTCCTAGACTGGGGTGTGAGTTCCTTGATCTCAACACCCTGGAACTAGTCTAAATGATAACACAGCAATGACACAGTATCCCTAAGCTTGGGTGTGAGGTCCTTGGTCACAACGCCCCGGAACTGGTCTAAAGTATAACACAGCAATGACACAGTATCCCTAAGCTTGGGTGTGAGGTCCTTGGTCACAACACCCCGGAACTGGTCTAAAGTATAACACAGCAATGACACAGTATCCCTAAGCTTGGGTGTGAGGTCCTTGGTCACAACACCCTGGAACTGGTATAACATATAACACAACCGTAATCTGGCTAAGTGTGAATTCCCAGGTCCTCCTGGTTCTAATACACTGTGGGGTCTGACTGGTCTGAGTGCTCACACGTTAGTATTCGCAACGGCAGTCAACCAGCAACTGACAGGTAAGAAGTATATATAGAGCAGCGCTCTTTCAGCATGGGGGCCCCCACTAACTGGGGACCTGCCTTTGTGGGGATATCTGCCACCAATCTAATTGTATTTTGTGGGGATATCTGCTACCAATCTAATTGCATTTTGTGGGGATATGTGCCACCAATCTGATTGTATTTTGTTTGGAAAAATGCAGCCAATTTGATTGCATTTTGTGGTAATATCTGCTGCCAACTTATTTGCATTTTGTGGGGATATCTGCCACCAATTTGATTGCATTTTGTGGGGATATCTGCCGCCAATCTATTTGCATTTTGTGGGGATATCTGCCGCCAATCTATTTGCAAGCTGAAACTTCCTCGGTGGACCCTTAGTGTCCCAGTCCGACCCTGTGCACAACCCTCCGATTGCCCAGGATTCCCCGATCCAGCCACTTATACATTATCCAGCCTCCCCGAACAGCTCCGGTCTTCTCTACGGGGAGCACCGTACATGATTTTACCGATGTTAATTTAAGCTAATTGCAATTCCTGACAGAATTGTTTATGGTTTTCAAGACGTGGTCTAGAACTTCATTGGAGACTAGATCAAGATTTTGTTATCCTGAGCCTAGTGGCATAGCTAGGAATTATGTGGCCACATAGCAAAATTTTCATGGGGCCCTCAGAACTAGGCACTTCTTGAGCAATGCCACCTGCCCGTATCATAAGGATATGAGTTAATTGGGCAATTTACATTCCCGTGCAATTTAGACTGTGTATAGTCCTTGAGCTAAGAGACAAAGTCTGTGGGTGGATTAACAAAGGAAAGTAGTGAGCACATCAAGTACAACCTGGTCCCCCTTTTGCTCCAGGGCCCCATAGCAGATTCTAGGGCTGCTATGGCTATTGCTATGCCCCTGCCTGAGCAGCATCAGCAGCAGCTGCGTCAGCAGATAAGATTCCAGCCTATGAGCCTAGTCCCTTGAATTAACTAGGGAAGGCAAGATTTTTTTTTTATCTTTTTGCATTGTCTTCGATGCGGAACCGAGCGGCAAAACAATCGGGCCGGAGATCGAACATGTCGGAAATTATCTATCGAGCCATCTAAATGGCTCAGAATCAGGCTGTGTATTCCCAGCATGAGACTAGGATACAGGAGGGCACAAAATGCATAGGAACTGATAATGATTATTATTGGATTAAAACTCAAAGAACTGAGAAGGTTTTTTTTTATCACACAATATTGGGGATAAATGTGCCTTGCAAGAAAGGGAGGGCTTGTTTTCCTCCATTCTCCATTTCTGAGTACTTCTCCCAATGTAAAAAGGTGCTCAGTCTGCTTATAGTGTGGGTGTGTGTGAGAGGAAGGGGAGAGCGAAGCTCCTCATTCTCAGCCTTCCCTTTCCTGGCTACACAGAGTAAATGCTTGATTAAAGGGGTACTATGACAAAAAAAATGTAAAATGTAAAATACATGAGTACACACATGTATAAGATGTACATATATCCCAGAGTAAAGCACAATCTAAATTACTTTCATTCTAGGTAATTGTCACTTATATTAAGGGCTTGATTCACAAAGCGGTGCTAACTGTTAGCACGCCTGTGAAAACCCCCTTAGCACGTCTAAACAAGCTTTTCGCGCATAAAACTTTACGCGCGCAAAACTTTATGCGCGTAAAACTTTACGCGCATACTGCACAGAGCACAGGGCGCACCGCGCAAAGTGCCCATTAAAGCCTATGGGACTTAGCACGCGTAAAACTTTGCGCGCGTAAAACTTTACGCGCGCAAAGTTAGCGCACGATCTGATTGAGAAATCCGGTGCTAACCTACTTAGCACCCTGGTTAGCACGTCTAAAGATTTTAGACGTGCTAAGTAGGTTAGCACCGCTTTGTGAATCAAGCCCTAAGTGTTTTAATCTGATGGTTCTAACTTGTTATAGGAGGTACTTAGGGTTTTATTTATTTTCAAAAGCACTTACTGAAGTGCTGATTGTACAACTACCAGAATAAGGGATGAGAACTTGCAACTTGACCCAGGGTCTGTTTCCTGTTGATCATTATACTCTCAGCAGTAGTGATGTCGCGAACCTCCGATTTTCAGTTCGCGACATCACACACAGATTTTTGGTACACGCGCACTTTCGCGAACCGCAATAGACTTCAATGGGGAGGCGAACTTAAAATTTTATAAATATTTCTACCGGCTGGAAAAATGATAGAAAACATGTTTTAAGGGTTCTAATACCTGGAGGAAGACAGGATTGAGTGAAATACACATCAAAAGTCCCAGGCAAACATCTAGATTTCACATAAACCCCTATTTTAAGGTCACAAACCTCATGCAATGTTCAATTACAGGCCTACACTGCTTTACATCAGACAGTGTATCCTTCACTCCCTCCTCTCTTTCTCCTGCCTCTCTCATCTTCCAGAGAATTGTAGAATTTCAAAAGCCAGCTTATATACCTTGGCCAGGAATGGAACCCAGGTCTTGGCCGGGAATTGAACCCAGGTCTGAGTGCTTGAAAGATAGCTCTCTTAACCGCTATACCCCCACCAACACTACATACTGAAGGCAGCCTAGCATGTACCATTATGATATATCCAAGAGAAAAATGAGCTTGCTTAAAGATTTGTAGGCTTTCAAAAGGCAGCTTACACATACCTTGGCCAGGAATTGAACCCAGGTCTGAGTGTGTGGTAGATAGCTCTCTTAACCGCTATACCACCACCAACACTACATTCTGAAACCAGCCTAGCATGTACCATTATGATATATCCTAGAGAAAAATGAGCTTGCTTAAAGATTTGTAGGCTTTCAAAAGGCAGCTTACACATACCTTGGCCGGGAATTGAACCCAGGTCTGAGTGCATGGTAGATAGCTCTCTTAACCGCTATACCCCCACCAACACTACATGCTGAAACCAGCCTAGAATGTACCATTGTGATATACCCAAGAGAAAAATGAGCTTGCTCTCTCTCTCTCTCTCTCTCTCTAGGACTTGATGGTTTTAGGCTAACAATTCACTTCAATGGCATCAACGGATACCAGCAGAATTTCACAGGCAATTTCGGAATTCTGCCGGATTGAAAAAGCAATTACATTCCGACAAAATGGAATGGAATGACCAATTTCTGCCCAAAATTGCGGAAAATACAATTCCGCAGAAAGAGGTGACCATCCCTACTAGAGAGAGAGAGACAGATGAATCTACATGGCTATCTGGGTGTGATAAAACGCGGAAAAGCCGCCGCGTGTAATGGCGGCAAGGCGGCTGATTACGTGTCTAGCGCAGCGGTTTGCACGCGGCAGCGTGCGTCTGGTGTGGCTGGGCCTGTTAGTTCACACAGGCTGAGGAATATGCGCGCGCGCGCTGAGAGGCAGAACCTTATGACAAACAAGGAGGGATCAGCTGACCAGGTTGGTCAGCTGACCTTAAAGCAAGTGGCTATTGGTTGATCGCTGATGGGTGGCACCGGAGAGCGCTGCGCTATATATAGTCACTGCTGGTCAGTCTCAAGTTGTTTTCCATTGCGAACACTTACGTGGAAGCACTCAGACCTTAGTCAGATCCTACAGTGTGTTAGAACCAGGAGGACCTGGGAATTCACACTGAGCCAGATTACTTCTGTGTATTATTGTATTATACTTCAGACTAGTTCCAGGGTGTCGAGACCACTGACCTCACACCCAAGACTAGGGACTCTGTGTTATCATTCTGTTATACTCCAGACTAGTTCCAGGGTGTCGAGACCATGGACCTCACACCCAAGTCTAGTAATACGCTGTACCATCATATTATACTTCAGACTAGTTCCAGGGTGTAGAGACCACGGACCTCGCACCCAAGACTAGGCATTGTGGATATCTGTTATGACCTATTGCATTCCTGACTATCCCTCTGCTTTCTGATTCAGTACCTACGCAAATCTGATTATCTGTTGCCAAACCCTGCCTGCCTTTGGATACTGAATCAGCCTTCTGTCTATGTACTTTGTCTGTCTGTGTGTTGCCGACCTGGCTTGCCCGACCTTGAGAGCTATCTCTCTCCTTAAGAGATAGTCTCCAGACCTGCTAGTGACATTCACCTTTCAGGTGTCACTCACTCACAGGTCCTTCCTACTTTCAGCCCTGGGACTCCACCCCTTTGGAGGTCTCAGGCTACTGGAAGGTTTTTGCACTTCCCAAAAGGCGGTATTGTCCATACTGCCAAAGACCACCTGCTCCTCGGGTGGTCTTACTCAAAGTCATTACTGTCGCACCAAACACTCACACTATAAAGGTGTCCAGTGGTTAGTTATACTTGGATTATCGGTGATTCTGCAGATCATCAATAATCAGGTATAAACTGTATTCTTGGTGATACTGCAGATCACCAATAATCAGATTCTCTCTGTGTGCTGACACCGATCGTTACACTGGGGTTCTCTTCAGACAACTGTTGAACACAAAAGGCAAGGCTTGGGTGGGGTTGAACCACCAACCTTTTAGTTAACAGCCAAACACGCTAACCAATTGTGCCACAGAGACTGTGTACCACAAAGACTGTGCACGCAGTTGCTGTTGAATGATTTTATTGTATGTGTGTCTTTTGGAGGGAGGAAGTAAGTCTGCTCCAAGAAGTTTCAGCATGTAGAGTTGGTGGTGGTTTAGTGGTTAAGAGAGCTATCTTCCACGCACTCAGACCTGGGTTAAATTCCCGGCCAAGGTATGAAAGCTGGCTTTTGAAAGCCTACAAATCTTTAAGCAAGCTCATTTTTCTCTAGGATATATCATAATGGTACATGCTAGGCTGGTTTCAGAATGTAGTGTTGGTGGTGGTATAGCGGTTAAGAGAGCTATCTACCACGCACTCAGACTTGGGTTCAATTCCCGACCAAGGTAAGTAAGCTGGCTTTTGAAAGCCTACAAATCTTTAACCTCCCTGGCGGTATGAGAAGTGCGGCTGCGCGGCCGCGGGAGAGTTTTTTTCACTTTTTTTTTAGCATGAAGCTAGCCTAGCGCTAGCTACATGCTTCCCCCCTGCCTGCGGCGTCCCCCCGTAGCATCCTATCATCGCCGGCGCCGCTTGCCCATAAGGAAATCTCGTTCTGAACG
This sequence comes from Hyperolius riggenbachi, assembly GCF_040937935.1. Classification (NCBI taxonomy): domain Eukaryota; kingdom Metazoa; phylum Chordata; class Amphibia; order Anura; family Hyperoliidae; genus Hyperolius; species Hyperolius riggenbachi. The sequence continues at coordinate 142,537,725 of NC_090655.1, forward strand.
GGATTTCCTTGAGGGCTTCCCCCGCCGCCATGGCAATGATCGGAGTGACGTCATTGACGTTGCCGACATCATTACGTCACAGGGAATCCCAATCCACCCCATAGCGCAGCCTGGCGGCGATTGGCCAGGCTGCGCAAGGGGTATGCGGGGGGGGCCCTGTATCGCGGCAGGTAGCGGCGCATCGGCGGTGGGCGGCGGCGGCGATCAGACCAAACAAGCAGCTAGCAAAGTGCTAGCTGCGTGTTTGAAAAATAAATTATGTAAATCGGCCCAGCAGGGCCTGAGCGGCACCCTCCGGCGGCTTACCCCGTGTCCAGCACGGGGTTACCGCTAAGGAGGTTAAGCAAGCTCATTTTTCTCTTGGATATATCATGATGGTACATGCTAGGCTGGTTTCAGAATGTAGTGTTGGTGGTGGTATAGCGGTTAAGAGAGCTATCTACCATGCACTCAGACCTAGGTTCAATTCCCGTCCAAGACCTGGGTTAAATTCCCGGCCAAGGTATAAAAGCTAGCTTTTGAAAGCCTACGAATCTTTAAGCAAGCTCATTTTTCTCTAGGATATATCATAATGGTACATGCTAGGCTGCCTTCAGCATGTAGTGTTGGTGGTGGTATAGCGGTTAAGAGAGCTATCTACCATGCACTCAGACCTGGGTTCAATTCCCGGCCAAGGTATATAAGCTGGCTTTTGAAAGCCTACAAATCTTTACGCAAGCTCAATTTTCTCTAGGATATATCATAATGGTACATGCTAGGCTGGTTTCAGAATGTAGTGTTGGTGGTGGTATAGCGGTTAAGAGAGCTATCTACCAAGCACCAAGCACTCAGACCTGGGTTCAATTCCCGGCCAAGGTATATAAGCTGGCTTTTGAAATTCTACAATTCCCTGGAAGATGAGACCCTCCTCCCTCCGGGAGGAGGGAGGAAGAGAGGAGGGAGAGAGGAAGGGAGTGAGGGAGGTAGGAATATTAGGAACAAGCCTATAAGAGCCTAACTAAACTCTCCCTAGCAGAGTCTGTCAGCACTGCAGCTGTCCCTTAACTAATTAGTGTAGGCAGACTAGTGAGTAAAACGGCACCAGGACCTTGCCTTGTATAAGGGGGGGGGGGGGGGCTCCAAGAGTGAGTGCAGTCTGATTGGCAACAATGTGCCTGCTGACTGTGATGTAGAGGGTCAAAGTTTTGCTCAATAGAGCATTATGGGGCGAATCGAACTTCCGGGAAAGTTTGTCTTCGCAGGCAAACGCGAACCACCCGAAGTTCGCCTGGAACTGTTCGCCGCGAACTGTTCGGGACATCTCTACTCAGCAGTAGAGTAACTACAAATCATGGGGACCTCAGTAAAACTTTAATGCCCCCCCCCCCCCAATGTTCCCACGGTTTCCCTTGCCTACACATGGTGACCCTCACAGCCTGGGGAGCCCATCTTGCGATGGTCATAAAACATGTGTGGACTGTGTAATCTTCAAACCTATAGCAAGTATGGCCACAAAAACACATAATCTGAAGAATGGACCCCTTTATGGGATGAAATTTAATGGTAGCTGTGGCCCCTTACAGCTCTGGGCCCCCTGCAGTCGCAGGGGCTGCTCCCCTGTAGTTACGCCCCGACTCTCAGTGTTTCTAGGGATTTATGTACATTTTCAAAATTGACCGGTAGATACATCATGTCATTTAACAGCAAAAAAAAAAAAAAAAAAAGTAATTTTTTTTCTATCGTTCATATAAAATTATTTTTTTCAGAAACTACAAGGTATTTTTGAAAAACCTTGTTCCCACTATTCCCACTATTTTAACATACCTAACTAATTTGGTATTTATTGCATGTATGGGGGTTTTGCTATTAATTGCTTAAGTCAGTGCTATTGACTTCAATGCAATTTTGCCCCAAAATTTGCTGGCCAATGCGCAAAAATGTGAAAGTTGAATTTTAAAGTGAAATTTGCGGCAATTGTAAAAAAAGTTTGGTAACCAAAAATGGCCAATTCATTGTCAGATCAAAAATATGTCTGCTCAGCCCTAAAATTCAACTACTGTTTGACTGGCTCATTTATACAGGTCAAGATCTTAAAAGGAACCCGAGGCATGAGACCTATGGACCTAATGAGACCTATGGACCTATGGAGGCTGACATATGTTGCCAGGCAATGCTGCTTATTAGTGGTCAGTGGGTGCTAAATCACTCACCTGAAACAAGCATGCAGATTATCTTGTCAGATTTGGCACAGACATCTGATCTCATGCTTGTTCAGGGTCTATAGTTTAAAATGTTGGTGGCAGAGGGCCGGTAGGACAGCCAGGCAATGTTCATTATTTAAAAAGAAATAAATGTGTCAGCCTCCATATCCCTGTCACCTTGAAGCAGGTTATGTTGGCGTGCAGCGCTGAGCGTGGTGAACTGAAGCTGGGCACCATCATAGAGGCAATGCTATGCTGTACGCCCTGCGTAACGGTAATTAGGAGCTCTGGCAGCTGCCAGACCAAACTAGCCTGCACCAGAATAATAGGTACTTATTTCCCCTCAGGTTCCTTTTAATGTTTAACTTTTGCAATGAAAAGGAAACAAAAATGATTACAGACAAGTTTTCAGTAGGGCTAGTCCTATATATATATACCGATGCTGCATCTCATGATGTCATGTGTTAGTTTTGGTACTCTTCAGGGCCTTTTTACACTCTGGCATTGCAGTTAGTAATTTTACAGCAAGAGGCTGCTAAGTCAATGAAGGTCTATGGAGACTTTCATACTTAACCCTCCTGGCGGTAACCCCGACCTGAGCTCGGGGTAGGAAAAAGCAGCTGCTACTCTGCCTGGATTTTTGACTACCCTCTTCGCCTTCTGATTCTGCCTGATATTAGATTTCTGTGTACCAACCTCTGCCTGGATTTTGACCTACGCTCTTTGCCTGCTGATTCTGCCTGATATTGGATTTCTGTGTACCGACTTCTGCCTGGATTTTGACTACGCATTCTCCTGCCACCTGCTCTTTACCTGCTATGGCATCATCCTCGAAACGTCTCACAGCAGAAGCGCTGATGAAGTTCGAGGCCGGCAATCCAGATTTGAAGTCGCTGGAGGACTCCAGTGACAATGATGCGCCTGGCAACCTGTCATCTGATTCTGAGAGCGACAGCGACTCTATCACCAGCGACACAGAAGTTAGTGACGGACGTGTTTGTTGCCCAATCAACACTACTCAGGCCCCACCACCGCCCCCCCCCCCCTTTTACTGGGGAGCCTGGCCTGAAGGTCGAATGTGATCACTGCCCCCTGGTCTACCTGCAGCTGTTCTTCAGTGATGCTGTTATTGAAAAAAATGTGGTTGAGACGAACCGCTACGCTGCGCAAGAAATGGCTGTTCCACGATGGGCCTTTTTCCAGGAGCTGGATGTGGGGTGGTGGGGAAGCCCCTGCAGAAATGGTACTGGTCAACAAACAAAATAATCGCTACCCCCTTCTTTGACACGATAATGTCGGAGTACCGTTTTGGACTCATCATGAAGTTTCTGCACTGTGCAGACAACACCGCCTTCGATGAGTCCACCCACCCTGCACCAAAGCTGAAAAAGATCTGGGAGGTTTTTCAATGGGTGGTGGAAAACTTCTGCAACACTTATGTACCCCAGAGGGACATAAGTGTGGATGAAAGCTTGATGGCGTACAAAGGCAGACTGTCCTGGATCCAGTACATAGTGTCCAAGAGGGCCCGGTTTGGAGTAAAGTCCTACAAGTTATGCGAGGCATCAATGGGCTACATCTAGAACAGCATACTGTACACTGGGAAAGGGACACAATTTAACCCTGGCGACTTCATCCGTGCAGTCTTTGGTGGAGCCTTTGTTGAATAAGTGGTACTGTGTGATCACAGACAATTTTTACAGTTCACCAGAACTTTGTGACATCCTCATCAGAAACAAAACTGATGCCTATGGCATTGTTCATCCTATTCCTAACCGGTGAGAAATGCCAACTGCCTTCGCCAAGCAAAAACTAAAATCTGGGGACATTGTGGCTTGGCAGAAGGGAAAAATCCGCTGGGGTGACAAGAAGGACGTGTGTGCGCTCAGCACTGTCCATGATGCATCATCTGCCACCACCACAACACGAGAAGGTAAAGTCCTGGACAAGCTGCAAGTCATCCTGGACTACAACAATACAATGGGTGGGGAGGACCGAGCTGAGCAGGCGATGACGTACTACCCCGCAGTCCGCAAACAGCAAAAAAAAAAATACTATCATATTTATTTATTTTTTTGTCATCTGCTGGAACAGTCTCTGTGGAATGCATTCATTTTGTATAAGCAACGCAGTGACAGGCCAGGAACACATTCTGACTTTATATGGAAAATGTGCGAAAGCATATGTCTGAAGTACCAGACTTCATCAGCAGATGTGCGAGTTGGGCGCTGTGCATCATATGTTGTCAATCCTGAGCGCCTCACTGGCCGACACTTTTCAGACTATATTCCACCCACTCCAAAAAAAGCTATACCAACTAGGATGTGCGTTGTTTGCTGCAGCAAGACGGATAGCAAGGGTAAGAAAGTCCACAAAAAACCTGTTTCTACTGCCCGGACTGTAATGTTGCCCTGTGTGCAATTCCATGTTTTACGATATACCACACCCAGGAGGTGTACTAGGTATATACTGTACTGGATGTACATACTGTATATATAAACTGCTGGTTATTTGTACAGTTTTGCTATTATTTCAGTTTACTGATAAATTTAATTTTTTCAGCAAATTTGTGTTATGGTCTTTTATTTATATGCAGGATGTCTTCCAGGCCTTTATTCGAATACATTTTGTTGAGTTAAGACTTAATAATTGGATGCTAAAAAGTGTTGAAAAAAATGTACCGCTTTTGACTCCATAATAATAATTCCAGACAGAAATGCACCACCAGGGAGGTTAACCTTCTGGGGACCGTGCAGCGTAAATTCTATACCGCACTTGTGTCTGCCTAACTCTGATGCAGCATAGGATTTATGCCACCTGCCATTTATACTCCCGATGCGATTGTGCGTACTAGAGAGGGGAGCTTATGCTGTCATATGCCAGCTGACATTTCCCCTCAGTGATCAGGAGCGATTGGCTCCTGATCACTATGATCGCTGTCCGATCATAGTGATCACTATTCGCAGCGGCAGTCTGAGGGGAAGAAGAGGATGGGAACTCTCCTTCCTGACGTTCCTCCTGGCAATCATTGCTCCCCTCCGGCCAGCATCCCAGCTCGTTCTGCCTAAAAGGAGTCATCAAGGGGTTTTAAGAACAATAAGTGCTACTTACCCAGGCCTTCGTCCAGCCCCAAGCTCCCAGCATGTCCCTCACTGCAGCACCGAGGCTGAAGCTTCCCGGTCCCCGGAGATGACGTCAGGCGACCTCAATCACCACCACGTGGACCAGAGCATACTGCGCAGGTGCAGAACTACTGCACCTGTGCAGTACACTCCGGTCCACGTGGTGGTGATTGACAAGGCCGACCTCCAGGTCGGCCTGACATCATCGTCGGGGAACGGGATGCTTCACAGGTGAACGGCTCACCACGGAGCTGCAGCGAGACATGCTGGGAGCTTGAGGCTGCACGAAGCCCCAGGTAAGTAGCACTTATTGTTCTTAAAACTCCCTGGTGACTCCTTTAAGTGTTGGGTCCTGGCTTGATGACATCAAGCCGCGACCCGGAACTTAGCGGCAGTGTGAGCGGTGATGCCGGCCAGAGCTGCTCATCACTGGAGCCTGGGAGGTGAGTAAAGGCTGCTGGCAATACATGGGACACCTGGCTACACTGTGGACACCATGCCTAGCTATCTATACTGGGGATCCAGCTGCCTGCTTCTTCCCCCCCGCATGTAAAATGGCCTAGTTCTTAAGGGGGGGTTAGGCAGCCAGTCCCCAGAGGGTAAATGTTACACGATGCAGTGCAATGGACATAGTCAAATCACCACAATCCCGTCGCAAAGTCAACAGTGTTACCGCATGAAACGTGCCTACCACATAGTTTATGCAGTAATGCAAGTCTATAGTGAAGGAGTAACTGCACAACGGAGTGCAGTAGTAGGACACGATGCGCTGTCCAGTAGGGAGTAAGTCACTGAACAGAGGCGGCTCTAGGCATATGACCCTGTTGGTGCACTCTGCTGCAGAGTCATACGAAGAATGGATTTATACGATGCAGTGATCCCATGGCAGAGCCTGCCTGCCCTGTGTAAAAGCAGCCTCAACCACAGAGCTACATAAATCAAAATGTATAGGCTTGCTGCAATGATCTGTGGCCCATTTATTGAACAGGAAAGAAATATGCCAATCATAGATGTCGTCAGAGATTTCATGTTTTTCTATATTCACTAATTTCTTCCACATGGAATTAGTAATTTATTCCATTTCCTTACATGGTCAGCACAAGAGCTGGGGCAGGTAAATCCATGTACAATGGCCTGCAAACATCCATGATTTCTTTATACTGGGTCAGGTGAGAATTGGTTTATGGCAGTGAAAGTGGGTTTAGATTTTAAATACTATGCTTAGGAACTTTCCTGAAAACTATTTTTTATGCCTGCACACAAGAGTGTGTGATATTAAGCTTGATTAGGTTTTAGTTACTGCAGGTAGAGTATTATCCCACACATTATTTTTTATTTGTTTTCCACTTCCAAAGCTTCACCACAGACAACTAAAAATGTGAAGAAATAAAGCATTGCATTACATACAGGACAATGCTGTGAACCAAACTTCCAGCTGACCCCTCACATACACCCTCTTAGGTGTCTTCTTCATATATGTATCTGAGAACCTGCTAGTGGTGGGTGACAATGTCCTTAATTTAAAGGATACCCGAAGTGACATGTGACATGATGAGATAGACATGTGTATGTACAGTGCCTAGCACACAAATAACTATGCTGTGTTCCTTTTTTTTTCTCTGCCTGAAAGAGTTAAATATCAGGTATGTAAGTGGCTGACTCAGTCCTGACTCAGACTGGAAGTGACTACAGTGTGACCCTCACTGATAAGAAACACTTTCCTAGCAGAAAATGGCTTCTGAGAGCAAGAAAGAGATAAGGGGAATTTCTTATCAGTGGGGGTCACACTGTAGTCACTTCCTGTCTGAGTCAGGACTGAGCCAGGCACTTACATATCTGATATTTAACTCTTTCAAGCAGAGAAAGAAAAAAACAAAACACAGCATTGTTATTTGTGCGCTAGGCACTGTACATACCCATGTCTACCTCATCATGTCACATGTCACTTCGGGTATCCTTTAAAGGAGTTATCAGGCCAAAAAAATTGAGTTTCACTTACCTGGGGCTTCTACCAGCGCCATGCAGCCATCCTGTGCCCTCATAGTCACTCACTGCTGCTCTGTTCCCCCTTCCCCTAGTTTAGTTTTTGCCAACATCGGGGTCGGCGGGCCGCATTGTGTACATTTTTACGCATTCCCGCTGGTGCAGGAACATTAACACATACATTTTTACGCATTAGTGGTTCAACGCGTAAATTTTTTCACATTTTTGCGCATTCCCACTGGTGCAGGAACATTAACACATACATTTTTACGCGTTAGTGGTTCAATGTGTAAATTTTTATGCGTTGAACCACTAACGCGTAAAAATGTGTGTGCTAATGTTCCTGCACCAGAGGGAATGCGTAAAAATGTACGAAATGCGGCCCACCGACCCCGAGGTCGGCAAAAACTAAACTAGCTGATGGAGGGGGACCAGAGCAGCAGTGAGTGACTATGAGGGCACAGGATGGCTGCATGGGGCTGGTAGAAGCCGAAGGTAAGTGAAACTCGTTTTTTTTTGCCTGATAACTCCTTTAAAAGCAGGAGATATTTTGCCTTAAATTCTATATTAGTTTAGCCTGCAAAAAAACTGTATATGTCCATGATATTATATAAAATTAACACATTTACTGGTTTGCTATTGTGTGACCCAGATCTGCTGAAACTATTTTATCATGTAAAGGACAACCATACATAGGCAGTGACATTTTCATATATAAACCATGATGGTTGGTTGCTGTGCTGAACATTACGTTGCCTTGGCTATTCACTGGAGTTCTTTAAAAAACAAACAAAAAAAAAAAAAACATATTCCCATAGCCTGAATGCAGTGATTAATCATCTTCTAGCAAAGGTTTACAATCCAAAGAGCAAACAACCAATTTTAAACACTCAGCTTCACGTATAATGTAATTTGAAATGCTCATTTTTTTCCTTTCCCTCAACGTGATATAGTACGTACATTAGTGACAAAACAAACACAGGTTGTAACATCTTGAATTTTTTCAGTTTTTGCAGTTTTAGTTTATTTGTCATGACATCACTAAGCACTAATGGCAAAGTATTTTAAGGTGACATGTTCTAATAGCAGAGCCCTGCTTCAAATTAACATGAGATCTTGCTCCTGGTCTGGGCATTGTGTTAGGTACACAATCAGATATTATAATGATTGTGTATTTATAGAGTGATGTTAAGGCTCATACACACATCAGACTATAGTCTTTGGAAAATGAAAGATCACAGACCAATCTTACCACCCTTCGTGTAGTATGAGAGCCATATCTTCACAGTCTTTTCTATGGAGCTGAACTCCCCATCAGACAGAAATCTTTGCAAGATGCTGCACACACAGATGCTGTACAGACACAAAAGATCTGTAGCTGCAAAAGATCTGTTGCTGCCAAAAATCCATTCCTGCAAATTGCAATGATAGTCTATGAGATCTGCAGATCATCATACACACATGATTTAACTGACATTCATCTGCAGATCAGATCCACCAGGATGGATTTTCAGATCTGCGGATGATTGCTTGATCTGCAGATGAATGTCAGTTAAATCATGTGTGTATGATGATCTTCAGATCTCATAGACTATCATTGCAATTTGCAGGAATGGATTTTTGGCAGGAACAGATCTTTTGCAGATACTGATCTTTTGTGTCTGTACAGCATCTGTGTGTGCAGCATCTTGCTAAGATTTTTTTCTGATGTGGAGTTCAGCTCCATAGAATAGACTGTGTAGAGTATGGCTCTCATACTACATGAAGGGTGGTAAGATTGGTCTGTGATCTTTCATTTTCCAAAGACTATAGTCTGATGTGTGTATGCACCCTTAAAGTTCAGAAGCAGGCTTTTCTCTTGAAACCAAGTAAGGACTCTGAATCCATCAAAGAACAGAACAGCTGGTGAGGATATCATGTTTGCATGTTTGGAGAACTTCACAATGAGCTAAAAATTGTTTGGATACAGACAAATCTCCTGTTTAAAAATGTGCCTGCACACTGAAACTTAAAAAAATCTTCTAAAAGAATATAAGGTGTTTTTTTAATAAAAAAAACTTTATGTTTCAACAATTGGCCCTAATGTACATTGGCTGGTAAACACATCTATAAAGGTTTTGTAATTAATCATAAAAGTCTGCGCCATTGACTTCAGTGCCAAATTTACCTGAAGTATTCCTTAAAATGCAGTGGCTTCATGAATTTGATTTGAATAAATTTACTTATCTCTGTATATATATATATATATATATATATATATATATATATATATATATATATATATATATATATATATATATATGCCTCATTGCTATGTACCACAAACAGGTTAATCCTATACTCAACCTTGACAGTGATGGTGGCTTTAAAAACCTTGAAAGTTTGAAGCATTGCACTCTTTCAATTGACTTTGATATAGGATTGCTTTTTTTAGAGGGTTTGAAAATATTTTCACACTACATATGGACAATAAATTGGACATTGCAGATCGTTTTTTATTGTGGTGTGATGTTTGCTATGCTGTTTTGAAAACTTTATTAATTTTAACATAATTAGCAGGCTACTCTGCGAAAGCTGAGGTATTATATTCCTTTTTCTATTAAATACATATTAAAAAAAACAGTATTTCTCTGTTATGTGTATTATGTGAAGCCTTGCTACCTTTTTTCCCTTTACGATACAGCTGCTGGAATATTGAATTAAATATCCAGTAAACTGTACACCTGATAGGTTTGAACTTTTGAACAATACCCACAAATTTGCCTAAGGGCTCGTTCCCACTATCGTGAATCCGCATGCGTCCAACGCATGCGAATTCGCACATGTAATGTGAGTGGATGGGGCTGTTTCCACTCCTGCGGTGGCGTTGTGTGTTTTTTGTTGCGGAGAAAAAACGCACAAAAGAGGCAACGATTTCGCCTGCGTCGGGAATCCGTGCGAATCGCCGCTAATGTATTTAATAGTAAAAACGCATGTGTTTGTTACATGCGTTTTTACCCGCGATTTCGCGTGCGATTTCGCACCTTTTTCAATTTTATTTTGCCCTGGCAGTGTCATGGTTAATTTCGCATGGCACCCTGCCATGCGAAATCGCACGCGAAATCGCGGGTAAAAACGCATCCGCATGCGTTTTTACAAGCGTCGGAATGCCGGCGAATCGCGTCGCAACAGTGGAAACAAGCCCTAAAAGTGTCTAGAGGAATTTATCCTAGGGAGATATTTGGAGAACAATCAAACTTTGCTTTTTCACATACTGAGACCAAATACTAACACATTTAAATGTTTACATTTTTTGTTTTCCATTGCATAGGTATTTATGTAACAAAGAAAAGCAATTTTCTATACCTTGCTTAAGCAAGAGAACTTTATATTAACCTCTTAACGACCAGCTAACGCCGATAGGCGGCGGCTGGTCGTTTGTGGTTTTGCATGGAACCATGGCTTTCCATGCTAGTTCATGGAGGGTGTCTCCGTGTTCAGTGTGCGAGCCGCCAATCACGGCTCGCACGTGTAATGTAAACACTGTTTACATCAATACGCCGCAGCAGCAGCGCCGTAAAGGAGATCGGCGACCCCCGGCCTCTGATTGGCCCGGGATCGCCGTCATTTGATAGGATGAAGTCTATCCTACATGGCGCAGGACGGATATCCGTCCTGCGCAGCATAATGAGGAAGAGGGAGGTACGGGGGAAGGAGGGAGTGCGGAAAACGCTGCGGAGGGGGGCTTTGAAGAGCCTCCCCCCCGCTCGGCCACATGGAGCGGTGGCGATCAGACCCCCCAGCAGGTTATCCCCCTAGTGGGGATCTGAAAGAAGCGCAGATCTGAAAGAAGAGCCCCAGTCCTTAACATGAAACAAGCCACAAAATATGCAAAGTCCTTAAAGAGGCTTCAGGAATTTCAATAAACTCAGATCAATCAACTTGTCAGAAGTAGAAAACATTAAGGGCCCATTTCCACTTGTGCAGTGCGAATCGCGGCGGTGTCTATGCACATTTTCATGCAAATTTGCATGGATGACACTGTATGCGAATTTAACCATGGCAGTGCCTGTGTGCTGTTTCATTGATTCCATGCGAATTCGCATGAAAATTCGCATATCAAAACCGCATGCAAATTCCCTATTAAATACATTAGATGCGAATTGCATAGCGGTATGCGGTATGCGAATTATGATGGCTCTGCCGTGCAGATTTTTTCTGCACAGAAAAACGCTCAGAAATCCAGAGAAGTGAAAACAGGCCCATCCACTTGTATTGGTTATGCGAATCTGCATGCAGATTTGCTATAGTGGAAACGGGCCCTAAATAAAATGCAACTACATTTTTGTTATCTGTTCTAAATAAATTTGGACTGTAAAATTCGAGATTCCAAAATAATTCTGGAAACAAAATGTAAAAAAAAAAAATATATAATAATTAAAAAAATAACTAAAGACAGAATAAAAAAGTTTTATTTTAATTTTATTCATGAGCTACAATGAGACCCTTTTTTGTGTTTTTTTTTTCAAGCTAAGCGAATATTTGTTTCTAATTAGGGTTTAGATACTTTGCAAGGGACATGCTCTTCATGAACTTAAACAAATCAAAATTGGTAGTAATATTTTTATTTTTTAACACCAGCATTGTTTTGTTTATCAATGTGCTTTGTAGAAGCCTTTGAACTGTCTGCAAGAGCTTGTAAACAGGAATTAGATTCAGTTTTGACAGAAATATTCCTAGGTGTTTCCACTGCTGCCTATCAGATCAAACTAGAACTTGCATGAGTGCATTTCACTCTCGTATGAATTTATTCTGAACCATGCTATTTACCAGCCTGTACATTTTTGGGAATATGAATATGTACGTATGTATGTATCCCATAAGTTCATAATGATAAATCATGCACTCAAAATACTAGCAAAATAACCTGCTGCATGTAATTAAAAGTTAATTTGCATCAAGAACTATGTGTGAAAGTGATATAATCTAAAATTATGAAACATTAATTCTAGACTTTTGCTGGTCTTTGATATTACATTTATCTTTATGTGATTCTGTATCTTTTGGGAGACTGAATTATACTGTATGTCTGACCTGTTTCATGAAAAAAAATGGGTAACTGAAATCTCTTGGCTTGAGGGAGGAACAGAACAGATTCCTAAGTTATTTGTTTATCTTTGCCAAAACAGACTTTGTTTACAGTGGTGCTCATCCAATTTTCGGGTATCCAAACTACCCAGATAATCCGAACTTTTTCCACTATCCGAACTGTGAATAGCAATTCGGATATTTTTTTAAATCCGAATAGCACTATCCGACAAACTCGGATTTCCTATTTGAATTCCGAAATCCAGACGGATAGTTATTTCAGATATCCGAGCAGAAGCCAAAATCACCTTCAATGTCAAAAATGCCTTTCGAAGGCAGTCACGCCGAGAGAGAGAGAGAGAGAGAGAGAGAGAGAGAGAGAGAGAGAGAGAGAGAGAGATTTTGAAGAGGAGTATCCGGTGTCACACTCACCTTGGCGGCCGGTCACGTCATTCTGGGATGTTCTCCTTGGTGCGCACGCAAAGGGGCTCATTCGCTTTCCTGTGTTCCCTTCAGGTGTGGTGCACGGCGCGGCGCGCTGTGCGCATGCGCGCAAAGTATTGCGCGTGCATAGGGTTGCGCACGCATGCGCGCACACCCTTGCGCGCATGCATGCGCGTGCGCAAAGTGTTGCGCGCGTTAATTTCGCCGCCAAATTCAAGTATATAAGCGGCACTGCCCTCAGTTGCAGTGCTGCTCGTTCTGGCAGTTTGGCTAGCCTGTTGGCGAACCGTGTTCCTGTTCCTGCTGATTCTGATCTGATTCTCTGTTGTGACCTTGGCCTGTGACCCCGACTACCGCTGATCTCCACCTGCTCTGACCCTTGGCTTGTTACCCGGATTACCACTGTCTGCCGCCTGCCCTGACCCTTGGCTTATTACCCGGATTACCACTGTCTGCCGCCCGCCCTGACCCTTGGCTTGTGATCCGGATTACTGCTGTCTGCCGCCTGCATGGACCGCTGGCTTGTGACTCCGACCTTCGTAGTACGCCTTTTGGCCTGGATCTCTACTCTACATCTGCTCAAGTCTACTTCACAATTAGTGTCACTTGTTCTCCCAACCACTCGCTGAGGCAATCCCAGTAGTGACCTGGTAGGGCACTAGGCAGCGAAGTTCCACATCCCCCTCCTGGGGTTGTGGTCCTGCACTTCCCTCAAGGGGGTGTGGGTGAAGACCCGTGGTCACCTAGACTCCACTACTGGGTAACGCCTCTTCCTTCGTGGGAGGGTCAACAGGGACTGAAGAGAACCTAACAGTAATGAGCAGCCAGGATGGACACTAGTGAAGCTCGTTCCCCTGTGGAGATCCTTTATGAACTGGTTACGCAACTGCGTGTGTCTGTAGATGAGGTCCAAAGGGGTTATCAAGAATTCCGGGATCAACTTCGCAACACTCTTCCTGTCTCTGATGGAACATCTGCTCCTGTCTCACCCCCTGTCTCTGCTCCTGTGATGCCTGCCCCGGCTGGTGATGGGTCAGCGCCAGTCGAGGGAGCTGCTTCTCTTCCTCCGGAACCCAGACTACCTTTACCTGAGAGGTTTTCGGGAGATCGCACCAAGTTCAGGTGGTTCCAGAGCACCTGTTGTCTTCACTTTTCTTTACTTCCCCGGACCTATGCGAGCGAAGAGATTAAAGTTGGAGCCGTGATATCGCTTCTCCAGGGGGAACCCCAGGCCTGGGCCCTTCGTTTGGTGGAGCAGCAGCATCCCTCTCTCAGTAGTCTTAATACCTTCTTTGAGACTATGGCGGAAATTTAGGATGATCCTGGGAGGGCCGCCTCTGCTGAGACTGCTGTCCAATCTCTAAGACAAGGAAGAAGGCCGGTGGAAGATTACGTTATGGAATTCCGCCGCTGGGAAGCAGATGTGTCCTGGAACGATTCTGCACTTCGATTTCAGTTTCGGCAAGTGCCTCTCAGACACACTCAATGAACTTGCCAGAGTGGGAGTTCCGGAATCATTGAAGGACTTGATCCAGTTGTCTATCCAAATAGACAGACGTTTAACCCTCCTGGCGGTTTGCTAAAAAATCGCCAGGGGGCAGCAAATCTTTTTAAAAAAAAAAAAAAAAATTTTCATGTAGCGAGACAAAGTCTCGCTACATGATAGCCGCTGCTCAGCGGCATTCCCCCAGCCCCTCCGATCGCCGCCGGCGATCGGCCATCAGGAGATCCCGTTCAAAGATCCCGCCATGGCGACGGGGCGGGATGACGTCACCGACGTCATCGACGTCGTGACGTCAAAGGGGATTCCTATCCACCCCATAGAGCTGCCTGGCACTGATTGGCCAGGCAGCGCATGGGGTCTGGGGGGGGGGGCGGCTGCGGCGCGACGGATAGTGGCAGATCGGCGGGTAGCGGCGGCGATCGGGCACTGCACGCAGCTAGCAAAGTGCTAGCTGCGTGCAGCAAAAAAAAAAATTATGCAAATCGGCCCAGCGGGGCCTGAGCGGTGCCTTCCGGCGGCATAGCCCGAGCTCAGCTCGGGCTTACCGCCAGGAAGGTTAAGGGAGAGATGTTCCGAGAGATCAGGGGCTGTCAGACCAGCCTGGAGCCTGCCTAGTCCTAAAGTATCTTCTGCTCCAGTACCTTTTTTTGCTGTTCAAGATGAACCCGAACCCATGCAGATAGGCCTGGCCCATCTGACCCTTTCACAGGAAGAAAGACAACGTCTGAGATCGTCTAATCTTCTGTGGGGCGTCCGGTCATTTCCACATGAATTGCCCAGTCAGACCTTCTGGTGAGCCTGAGTTGTCAGTAGGTGCGGGGGGGGGGGTTCCCTTCTCCTCCGCTTTCTTCTTCTCACATACCGCTCACCATCTCGTTACAGGGCCCGCAAGGAGAGACCATCACGATTAAGGCCATCGTAGACTCTGGAGCCTGCTCCTGTTTTTTGGATTCTCAAGTGGCCCAACAACTCTTGCTTCCCACCTGCCGAAAATGCTCACCTCTCGCCATCCAGCTGGGTGACGGATCAGCTATCGGCTCCGGCCCCATTACTACAGAGACCCTGCCACTTCTGGTCACCATCCAGGGGGAGCATCAAGAATACCTCAGCTTTGACCTGCTACCCTCTCCTTTGTTTCCCGTGATCCTGGGGATGCCCTGGCTGAGAACACATAACCCTACCATCAATTGGGTTTCTCGTGAAGTATCTTTCCCCTCAGATTACTGTCGACGCTCTTGTTTTCCACGTGCCGGAACTTTGTTCTGTTTGGATTCTCCTAGGAAAGACATCATTCCTGCAGCATATCACGATTTCTTGGACGTCTTTGACAAGAATAAGGCAGACACTCTTCCTCCCCATCGTCCATACGATTGTCCTATTGAGCTTCAAGCTATGAATAAGGACCAGTAGGTCCGAAACATGTCAGCTGGTGTTATGTGTTGACCCTTTTGGATACGTCCATAAATAAAGACAAAGGATCTTAGGAGCATCGTGCGGACCTTCTTCGTTTTCTAAGTTTTGTATGAGATTGGCAATCCTGGTCTGGCACTGCCCTACCGGGGGTGAGCGGTTTCCACCTTCCTTTCTACTATTGAGCTTCAACCTGGAGCTCCCATTCCTTATGGAAGAACATATCCACTATCTGAACCCGAGACCGCTATACTCAAAGACTATATAGAGGAGAATCTCCAGAAAGGTTTTATCCGGCCATCCACATCTCCAGCTGGTGCTGGGATCTTCTTCGTCGAAAAGAAGGAAGGTTCTCTTCGACCCTGCATAGATTACCGGGAGCTCAACAACATTACTACCAAGAACCGATACCCGCTACCTCTCATGCCTGATTTATTCCAGAGACTCAGATCCGCTTGCATCTTCTCTAAGCTGGACTTGCGAGGAGCTTACAATTTGATCAGAATCCGCGAGGGAGACGAGTGGAAAACCGCTTTCCGGTCCCGCTTCGGGCATTTTGAGTACCTGGTAATGCCCTTTGGACTGTGTAATGCCCCGGCCACGTTTCAACACTCCGTAAACGATATTTTCAGAGACTATATTGACAATTTCATGGTGGTCTATTGAGATGATATCCTGATCTTTTCTTCATCCCAAGAGGAACATCGAAATCATGTGAAGAAGGTTTTGAGTCGCCTTCGCACTCATGGACTTTATGCCAAACCTGAGAAGTGTGAGTTCGATGAAGTAAATATCCAGTTCTTAGGCCTTAAGATTTCTCCAGGGGGAGTTGAAATGGACCCTCAAAAGGTATCGACTATTCTTGATTGGCCTGTCCCGGTGGATCGAAAATCTGTACAGCGCTTCATTGGCTTTGCCAATTTCTATAGGAGATTCATCCAGAACTCCTCACGGATAGTAGCTCCTATCACCCGACTGACCAGCACCCGACAAACTTTTCAATGGACTTCTGAAGCTCAATCCATATTTGAGAAGTTAAAAGCCTGCTTTACCTCCGCACCCATTTTAAAACACCCCGATCCTTCCAAAGCCTTTGTGTTAGAATTGGACGCCTCCGAGATAGCTGTGGGGGCCATCTTGTCTCAGCGTTTTGGCCCAAACGCCGTTCTCCATCCAGTGACCTTCTTCTCTAGGAAATTAAGTACAGCAGAAAGGAACTATGATGTGGCTGACCGGGAGCGTCTAGCTATTAAAGTAACTCTCGAGGAATGGCGCTATCTCCTGGAGGGTGCGGAGCAACCAATTCTAATACTCACTGACCACAAGAACCTGGAATACCTCCGTACTGCGAAAAGGTTGAGGCCCCGACAAGCTCGGTGGTCTCTCTTCTTTTCCAGGTTCAATTTCCACTTGACATACCGTCCTGGGGCTATGAATGTTAAACCAGATGCCCTGTCCAGGATGTACCAACCGGAAACTACTGTTGATCCTGCTCCCGAAAATATCCTGTCATCTCAACATTTTCTGCTTCTGCAGCCTAGCTTGCTGGATCATATCAAACAAGCTTCCTCCTGCCTCAGCACGGTCCCAGATTTGCCGATTGTGGAGGGTCTTTACTACTTTCAGGACAAGGTTTATGTGCCTGCAGAAGCGCGGTTGTCCATTCTTCAATCCTGTCATGACAACTGCTTAGCTGGACACTTTGGGGACAATCGTACCAGAGAACTTCTTCAGAGACATTTCTGGTGGCCGGAACTGTCCAAGGATTGCAATCCTTATGTTTCCTCATGTGAGGTCTGTGCCCGATCTAAAAGCATCCGTACTCGACCTTGGGGACTTTTGAATCCTTTACCTATTCCAACTCGACCCTGGAAGTACATTGCCTTAGACTTTGTAGTGGAATTACCTCCCTCTGAAGGGTTCACGACCATCCTGGTGGTCGTAGATTGATTTTCAAAGATGGCCCATTTTTTGCCTTTTAAACATGTCCCTTCGGCCTCAGAGACTGCTCAGGTTTTCATCCGAGAAATTGTCCGTCTCCATGGATTACCGTCAGATATTGTATCCGATCGTGGAGCACGGTTTACTTCTAGGTTCTGGCAAGGACTCTGCAAGGGTCTTGGAATCATACTTCTCATTCATCTGGGTACCATCCTCAATCCAAAGGGCAGACGGAGCGAACAAATCAGACATTGGAGCAATACATTAGATGCTTTACTTCCGCCGCCCAAGATGATTGGTATCCGTTGTTGGCTCCTGCTGAATTCGCCTTTAATAATTCTACACATTCATCCACACTTCAGTCTCCGTTTTTTATCAATTATGGCTTCCATCCTTCGTTCCTGCCTGGGTTGGATGTTTCCTCACCATGTCCTGGAGTACAAGAGAGACTCTCTTCTCTCCAAAAGAACTTTGATACTGTTCATCAAGCCCTAGAGTCTGCACAAGAAAGGGGAAGAAAGTTCGCTAATAGACACAGAAGAGAAACTCCATTTTTTTCCCCAGGAGACCTCGTGTGGCTGTCTACCAACAATCTCAAACTCCGTTGTCCCTCCAAGAAATTAGCTCCAAAATTCATCAGTCCGTTTCCTATCCTACAGCAAATTAATCCGGTGGCATTCAAGATTTCTCTCCCTGCATCTCTACGAATTCATCCGATTTTCCACGTCTCCTGCCTGAAGAAGGTGATACCTAATTCTTTTTCAGGTCACTCTCCCCTTCCTCCTCAACCAGTCCTCATTGATGGATCAGAAGAATTTGAGATAGAAAAGATTCTGGACAATAGGAGAGTGAGGAATTCACTTCAATACCTTATTAAATGGAAGGGTTATGGAGTGGAAGAAAATTCCTGGGAACCTGCGAGTAATGTACATGCTCCTGGACTGGTGAAATGGTTTCATCTGAAATTTCCTGATAGGTCAGGTCCTAGGGGCACCCGGAGGTTGCCCCTGGGGGGGGGGGGGGGCAATGTCACACTCACCTTGGCGGCCAGTCACGTCATTTTGGGATGTCCTCCTTGGTGCGCACGCGGCAAAGTGTTGCGCACATTAATTTCGGCGCCAAATTCAAGTATATAAGCAGCACTTCCCTCAGCTGCAGTGCTGCTCGTTCTGGCAGTTTGGCTAGCCTGTTGACGAACCGTGTTCCTGTTCCTGCTGATTCTGATCTCTGCTGATTCTCTGTTGTGAATCCTGCTGATTCTCTGTTGTGACCTTGGCCTGTGACCCCGACTACCGCTGATCTCCACCTGCTCTGACCCTTGGCTTGTTACTCGGATTACCGCTGTCTGCCGCCTGCCCTGACCCTTGGCTTGTTACCCGGAATACCGCTGTTTGCCACCTGCCCTGACCCTTGGGTTGTTACCTGGATTACCGCTGTCTGCCGCCCACCCTGACCCTTGGCTTGTGACCCGGATTACCGCTGTCTGCCGCCTGCACGGACCGCTGGCTTGTGACTCCGACCTTCGTAGTACGCCTTTTGGCCTGGATCTCTACTCTTCATCTGCTGAAGTCTACTTCACAATTAGTGTCACTTGTTCTCCCAAGCCACTCGCTGAGGCAATCCCAGTAGTGACCTGGTAGGGCACTAGGCAGCGAAGTTCCACATCCCCCTCCTGGGGTTGTGGTCCTGCACTCCCCTCAAGGGGGTGTGGGTGAAGACCCGTGGTCACCTAGACTCCACTACTGGGTAACGCCTCTTCCTTCGTGGGAGGGTCAACAGGGACTGAAGAGAACCTAACATCCGGATTTTGAAGAGGAGTATCCGAGCACCCCTGGTTCTCACTTCCACGGCTTTAACCTGTGCCACATAATTCTTACATCCATCTGTGATTTAATAAATATAATAAAAGTATATCCTACTTGTACTAAATTTCCAGTCTCTAGGCATATGTCTGCAACAAAAAGAAATCTATGTTTCTGTGCGCTCCTTAAATATAACACTCAGTGATTGTGTGAAATAAAGTCCAAAACACGGTCAATTAACTTATTTACGTGTCCATGGATCACTGCACCAGTCATCAAGCATATGATGTATACAATAGTTCTCCTTCAAGATGCTGCACTCACATGTACTTTATAAGCTTCTTACAGTTGTGTCACTCAAAGAAAATAGAAATAAACCATAACGTGATACTGTATTAAAGCATTGCCTCTTCCCACAACACCCAGTGCTGTAAATTATATCTGTTTGTGTATCCACCATTAGGTTATACAGGTCCTCACCATGTGATATTGCTGCCAACCCACAGACAGCAACAACAACACCTCCAAAACTCTGGAACATATACACTCTCCCAGGTGCATGCAGGTGGCCCACCAAGGTCATACGTGGCCTCTCACCTTATGCTCTGCTGCCCAAATTATAAGACAGCAGATGCGCTCAATATATCCCGGCAGGTGTTTCCCAGCCAATTCTCAGCAGATAGATCTCCACAGGAGCAAAAGCTTCACGCCAGCCTATTAACTGAAGGACTCCACATAGCGTAAAACCATACACTTTAATAAATTGTGAATTCATCTTTCTCCCCTTCCCAGGAACCTTCCATCTAGATTACTGACTGTTGCATATGTCAAACAAGCATCAGGCCAGAGCTTCCATTCTTCAACACTAAGGCCCATATGCAATTACTTTTTATCCAGAGTTTACTACCAGGTATTATTTTTAAACTTGTCAATAAAATGCCCCTTAAGCAGGAAAAAAAAATTTAGGCCCCATTAACACTAGAGCGTTTTTCCGCGATTTCGGCAAAACGCTCAAATGCTAGCGCTTTTAAAAGCGCTAGCATAATGAAACCCTATAGGCCCGTTCTTACTTGGGTGATTTGCGCTAATCGCCGCAAATCACCCAACAACGGTCAAAACGCAAACGCGTCACCTGCACCATTTTCAGGCGATTTCCAAGCGATCGCGTTTCAGTGCTATAGAAGTTAGAATGTGATCGCACCAAAATTGCCGCAGTGTTCAGTGATTTTTCTACGTGAAATTGCGGAAAAATCACTCCTGCAAAACCCCAGCAAAAATCGCCGGCGTTTCGCATTTTGTAAGTGTGAATGGGGCCATATAATATTTTTTTTTTACATATTTTGTAATACTTTTTCTATTAAAAGTGCTGGAAAGTTATTTTGAATAGAAGATGAAAAAGTATCTCCTATGAGAAAACTTGGGAGAAAAAGGTAATTGCATACAGGCCTAAGTGGCATGTACCAAGTGGTATTTCTTTTCCTCAGACACAAACATTTCATATCGATAGTTTGCAGCGCAACTATTATTAAATGAGTTGCAGTTCTATAATAGGTGTTTCCTGTGGTGCTAACTTAATACAAACCTCCGCAAACGTTCGCGGACATGTAAACTTTCGCTAACCGCAATAGACTTCAATGGGGAGGCGAACTTTGAAAACTAGAAACATTTATGCTGGCTACAAAAGTGATGGAAACGATGTTTCAAGGGGTCTAACATCTGAATTTTTGCATGGATGACTGCGATACATGCCAAAAGTCCTGGGGAAAAATCTGGATTTAATGAGGCATGGATCCCGGAGGGCTACTGCCCGCCCGAAGACTGTCAGTCAGTCCCCACACACAGCATCTCTGCCTGCACGCCGTGTGACTGCCTGCCCCACGACTAAGTGGTTCCCCACACAGCATCTCTGCCTGCAGGTAGAGATGGCCCGAACCTCCAATTTTCGATTCGCGAACTTCCGCAAAAGTTCGGTTCGCGTGAACTTTCGCGAACCGCAATACACTTCAATGGGGAGGCAAACTTTGAAAACTACAAACACTTATGCTGGCCAGAAAAGTGATGGAAAAGATGTTTCAAGGGGTCTAACACCTGGAGGGGGGCCTGGTGGGGAAAAATCTGGATTTGACGCAAAGCAGCATTTTAAGGGCTGAAATCACATTGCATGCTAAATTGGAGGTCTAAAGTGCTTTAAAAGATCTTGTATGTGTATACATCGACCAAGGAGTGTAATTAGAGTACTGCTTCACACTGACAGACCAAACTCACTGTGTAACGCACCGCAAACCGCTGTTTGTGTTGTGACGGTCGTGTTGGACTGGTGCGCACCATGGCCAGAGTGCAGGCTATGGTGGTATCAGGCTATGGTGGTATTCAAGCCCATGTAGTCGGGCTGAGGTAGCTGAATGACAGAACAACAGTGAGTGAATGTCCAGTTGATCGAATTTGGTCAGTCCACAATGAAGCAACGACCTTATCTTCTTGGGTCAGGTGTGCCCCCCAACCCCAACACACTCATATAGCTGGCGGTCATTGCTTCATTGTGATACGTAAGCCCCCTAACCGCGGCAAGGTAACGATCACAAAGGGGAATTGACACATGTACATGCCTTTTGTTTTGTTGTTGCAGCTGCAGTGCAGCCAGAAAAATTAGGCAGGCAATGTACACGCACCAGAAAAATGATTATAGCCGCCGCTGCTAGCAGCGGCCTTAAAAATTCAGGAATCCGCCTGGAGTCCTGGTCTGGTGGACCCTGTTGGTGGTGGCAGTCAAGTGGCCTGCAGGTAGAGATGGCCCGAACGGTTCGCCGCCAAACGGTTCCAGGCAAACTTCCGGAGTTCGCGATCGCTGAGAACCGCAAACTTTTCCGGAAGTTTGGTTCGCCCCCATATTGCATCATGAGGGTCAACTTTGACCCTCTACATTACAGTCAGCAGGCACATTGTAGCCAATTAGGCTACACTCCCTCCTGGAGCCCCCTCCTTATAAAAGGCAGGCAGCGTAAGGCATTAGACTCACTCGTGTGCCTGCAGTAATTAGAGAAGGGATAGCTGCTGGCCTGCTGCAGACTCTCATAGGGAAAGCTTAGTTAGGCTCTTGTAGGCTTGTTAGCTTGTGCGTGTGTGGCCCACTTGCATTATATACGGCCCTGTCAGTCAGTCGCAGCTGGCCTTTGGCCCCTTGGTGGTATAAATACTACTGTGCCAGGTGCGCATTGTAACACCCATCACTGCATATACCTACTACCTGTTGTTCCCTTCAGTGTACCCACCTACCTATGTGAGCGCATGCAGTGTCACTGTGCCTGTCCAGTACCTGTCTGTGTGTGACAGGTGCACAATGTAATACCCATCACTGCATATACCTACTACCTGTTGTTCCCTTCAGTGCACCCACCTACCTATGTGAGCGCATGCAGTGTCACTGTGCCTGTCCGGTACCTGTCTGTGTGTGACAGGTGCACAATGTAATACCCATCACTGCATATAACTACTACCTGTTGTTCACTTCAGTGCACCCACCTACCTACGTGAGCGCACGCATGTCACTGTGCCTGTCCGGTACCTGTCTGTGTGTGACAGGTGCACATTGTAATACCCATCACTGCATATACCTACCTGTTGTTCACAGTGAACCCACCTACCTACGTGAGCGCACACAGTGTCACTGTGCCTGTCTGGTACCTGTCTGTGTGTGACAGGTGCACATTGTAATAGCAATCACTGCATATACCTACTACCTGTTGTTCACTTCAGTGCACCCACCTACCTACGTGAATGCACGCAGTGTCACTGTGACTGTCTGGTATCTGTCTGTGTGTAACAGGTACACATTTCTAATACCCATCACTGCATATACCTACCTGTTGTGTTCAGTGCACCCACCTACCTACGTGAGTGCACGCAGTGTGATATACCACTCCGTGCATACCTGTTCACTGCACCTGTGTGACTGCACATTGTATTAGTCAAGTCAGTGTGACAGCTGCACATTGTATTGTAATACCAGTCACTGCTACCTTTCACTGCACCTGTGTGACCGCACGCTGTTTAGTATACCAGTCCATGCATACCTGTTAACTGCACCTGTGTGACAACTGCAAATTGTATTGTAATACCAGTCACTGCTACCTTTCAATGCACCTGTGTGACTGTACATTGTATTAGTCAAGTCAGTGCATACCTTTCACTTCACCCCCCCCCCCCCCCCGATATGGACAAAACAAGTAGAGGCAGAGGCAACTGCCTACCCCAAGACTAAGTCGCTCCGCACACAGCACCTCTGCCCGCAGGCTGCTTGACTGCCTTCTCTGCCACCACCAACAGGATCAAGGACTCCAGGTGGATTTCTGAATTTTTAAGGCCGCTATAATAATTCTGGTGCGTGTACATGCCTGCCTAATTTTTCTGGCTGCACTGCAGCTGCAACAACAAAACAAAAGGCATGTACATGTGCAAATTCCCTTTCATGATCATTACCTTGCAGCGGTGAAGGGGCTTGCGTATCACAATGAAGCAATGACCGTCGGCTATATGAGTGTCTCGGAGGGGGGGGGGGGGCACACCCAAGACAATAAGGTTGTTGCTTCATTGTGG
This sequence comes from Hyperolius riggenbachi, assembly GCF_040937935.1. Lineage (NCBI taxonomy): Eukaryota > Metazoa > Chordata > Amphibia > Anura > Hyperoliidae > Hyperolius > Hyperolius riggenbachi. The sequence goes on from NC_090655.1 coordinate 142,561,771, forward strand.
ACAGACCAAATTTGATCAGCTGTACAGTCACTGTTCTATCGTTGAGCTACCACAGTCTGACGACCATATGGGCATGAAAACCGCCACGACCTGCACTCTCGCCATGGTGCGCACCAGTCCAGCATGGCCGTCACTACACAAACAGCTGTTCGCGGTGCGTTACACAGTTAGTTTGGTGTGTCAGTGTGAAGCAGTACTCTAATTACACTCCCTGATTGATGTATACACATGCAAGATGTTTTAAAGCACTTTAGGCCTGCAATTTAGCATTCAATGTGATTTCTGCCCTTAAAACGCTGCTTTGCGCCAAATCCAGATTTTTCCCTACCAGCCCCCCCCCCCCCCCCCTCCAGGTGTTAGACCCCTTGAAACATCTTTTCCATCACTTTTCTGGCCAGCATAAGTGTTAGTAGTTTTCAAAGTTCGCCTCCCCATTGAAGTCTATTGCGGTTCGCGAAAGTTCGTGTGAACCGAACTTTTGCAGAAGTTAGCGAACCGAAAATTGGAGGTTCGGGCCATCTCTACCTGCAGGCAGAGATGCTGTGTGGGGAGCGACTTAGTCATGGGGCAGGCAGTCGCACGGTGTGCAGGCAGAGATGCTGTGTGTGGGGACTGACTGACAGTCTTCGGGCGGGCAGTAGCCCTCCGGGATCCATGCCTCATTAATTTTGATAAAGGTGAGGTACTGAACACTTTTTTGAGTTAGGCGACTTCTCTTCTCATTGACAATGTCTCCAGCTGCTCTGAAGATCCTTTTTGACAGAACGCTTGAAGCAGAGCAAGACTGCACACCCAGTAGACCAAGGGTTCATCACTGCTCACAGTGTCTACATCCACACTTAAGGCCAGGTAGTCGGCTACCTGCCAGTCGAGGTGTTGGTGAAGGGTGGATCCAGAAGCGCTAAGGCGAGGCATTGGACTAAAGAATGTCCGCATGTCCGACATCACCGTGAGATCGCTGGAGCGTCCTGTCCTTGCCTGCGTGGACATGGGAGAAGGATTACTGGCAGTGGTACCTTTATTCTGTAGTGCTGCGACATCACCCTTAAACGCATTGTAAAGCATAGTTGCCAGCTTTTTCTGCAAGTGCTGCATTCTTTCTGCCTTCTGGTGATTTGGAAACATCTCTGCCACTTTGTGCCTATACCAAGGGTCTAGTAGTGTGGCCACCCAGTACAGCTTAGTCCCCTTGAGTTTTTTATACGAGAGTCCCTTAACAGGCTGGACAGCATGAAAGACGCCATCTGCACAAACTTGGATGCAGACGTATTATCCATCTCCTCTTGCTCTTCCTCAGTGATGTCAGCTAAGTTCTCCTCCTCCTCCCAGCCACAAACAATACCATGGTCTCCCTCTAGATTGTAAGCCTTTGGGCAGGGTCCTCCTCCTTTTGTGTCCTATCTGATCATGCACCTCCATTACTGTGAACCTATGCTATGCATCTGAGTGAACCTAACTTGCCTAATCTTCATGCTCCCATCCAGTGACTGACTAAGCATTACCTTGTACTCCTACTGTGCTGCATGATCTGGTCTTTCTTGTATTCATGTATTGTCATTTTGCTGTATGTCACCCCTAAATATTGTCTGTAACCTAAACTAATGTCCAGCGCTGCGTAATATGTTGGCGTTTTATAAGTACAATAAATAAATAATAAATAAATAATGGTAATGTTGACCAGCACAAGCCCCCTGCGACACCTGCTGTGGTTGTTCTTCTGCCTCCTCCTCCAAAACAACACCTTCCTCATTATCTGACTCCTCTTCCCCACACGACTCTTCCTCCTCCTCTTCCTCCCCCTGCTGTGCTGCCGCAGGTGTTGAGGAATCATCTGCTTCTGCTGAGAATTGATCCCACAACTCTTCCTCCTGTTCCTGTTCATGCTCCTCCACAGCTTGATCCACCACTCTACGCACGACACGCTCCAGGAAGAAAGCATATGGGATCAAGTCGCTGATGGTGCCTTTACTGTGACTCACCATGTTTGTCACCTCCTCAAATGGCCGCATGAGCCTGCAGGCATTTTACATCAGTGTCCAGTACTTCGGCTAGAACATCCCCATCTCCCTATACTGTGTCCTTTGACTGTAGTTGTAGAGATACTGTTTGACGGCTTTCTCCTGTTATAGCAGGCAGTCAAACATCAGGAGGGTCGAATTCCAGCGAGTCAGGCTATCGCAAATCAAGCATCTCGCCGGCAAGTTGTTTCTTCGCTGAATATCAGCATAGCGTGCTATGGCCATGTAAGACCGCCTGAAATGCCCACACACCTTCCTGGACTGCTTTAGGACGCACTGTAAGCCTGGGTACTTAGACAAAAATCTCTAAATTACCAGATTGAGCACATGTGCCATGCTGGGTACGTGTCAACTTTCCCAAATTCAAAGCCAAAATGAGGTTGCTGCCGTTGTCACACACCACGTTGCTGATCTCCAGTTAGTGCAGGGTCAGCCACTGATCCACCTGTTTGTTCAGAGCAGCCAGGAGAGCTTTTCCAGTGTGACTCTCCGCTTTGAGGCAAGACATGTCTAAGATGGTGTGACAACGTCGTATCTGGCATGCAGCATAGGCCCTGGGGAGCTGGGGCTGTGTAGCTGGAGAGGAGATCGCAGCACCAGTAGAGTTGAACTGCCACTCAGTCAAGGAGGAGGATGACAGCGAAGAGAATGTAGCAGGAGGAGAGTAGGTGGCAGCAGGCCTGCCTGCAAGCCGTGGAGGTGTCGCTAGGGCCGCTGCACATCCACGTACTACCTGCTTGCCAGCGGTCACCAGGTTGATCCAATGGGCTGTGTAAGTAATGTACCTGCCCTGACCGTGTTTGGCAAACCAGGCATCCGTGGTCAGATGGACCCTTTACCCAATGCTGCGTGCCAGAGATGACACCACTTGCCTCTCAACTTCATGGTACAGTTTGGGTATCGCCTTTTTGGAGAATTAATTGCGGCCTGGTGTCTTCCACTGTGGTGTCCCAATGCCCACACATTTCCGGAAGGCCTCAGAGTCCACCAGCTGGTATGGTAACAGCTGGCGAGCTAACAGTTCCGTCAAGCCAGCTGTGGGACGCTGGGCAAGGGGGTGACTGGCAGACATTGGCTTCTTCCCTTCAAAGATTGCCCTCACGGACACCTGGCAGCTGCTGTGAGCAGAGGAGCAGGAACCACTCAAGGTGAGAGGCGGAGTGGAGGAGGGAGGCTGTGATTGTGAAGGTGCAAGGGAGAAAGTGGCTGAAGATGATGCACCTGAAGGAGGAAGAGTAGAAGGAGGGTGGCTTTGCTTTTGTGTGCTGCTTTTGCTCAGGTGCTCTTCCCATTGCAGTTTGTGCCTTTTCTCCATGTGCCTTCGTAAGGCACTTGTCCCTACATGGGTGTTGGCCTTTCCACGGCTCAATTTTTAGAGGCAGAGAGAACAGATGGCATTGCTCCGATCTGAGGCAGACACATTAAAACATTTCCAAACCGCTGAGCCCCCCTGGGATGATGGCACTATGGTGGCATCAGCAGCTGACGTTGAAGGGCATGTTGGCTGGCTGTACATAGGTGGTGATACATGGCGCCGGACACTGCCACCAGCTGTTTCTGATGACGAGCTCCCCCTGCTTGTTTCAGGAACTCGTCTCCTCCTGCTCCTCTCTGACTCCCCCTCAGAACTGTCCCCCTGTTCATCTCCTCTATTGGGAACATATGTGGGATCCGTATCATCGTCATAATCATCCTGCCCAGCTTCACTTGCCTCAGACACCTCCAAAACTGCACCAACAGCAGGTACTTCATCATCCCCTCTCTGCACACGTTATGTCCATAGTGTTGCCTAACTCAGACATATGAGGTGGTGTAACTTACTTAGCGCCTTCATCTCGTTGTAACAATAATGGCTGTGCATCAGTGATTTCCCCACCAAATAACTCCTGTGAACTGTCAAATGTAGTGGATGTGGTACTTGGAGTAGTGCTGGTGGCTGCGGAAGATGAGGTGTTCTGTGTTAAATAGTCAACTACTTCCTGACAATCTTGGGAGTTTATGGGACGTGCCTTCTTCTGAGCACTGTACTTTGGTCCAGGGCCGCATGAAATCACATCACCATGACCTCGCACAGACCTGCCGCGTGGCCTTCCTCTGGGTCTGTCTCTACCTCCCCCCTCTGTGCTGCCACAGGTGTTGAAAAAAACATCTGGTTATGATCAAAATTGCTCCCACAACTGTTCCTCCCGTAACTGTTCCTGTTCCCGCTCCTCCACAGCTTGATCCACCACTCTACGCACTGCACGCTCCAGGAAGTAAGCGTACGGGATCAAGTCACTGATGGTGCTTTCACTGCGACTCACCAGGTTGGTCACCTCCTCAAACGGCCACATGAGCCTGCATGCATTTCGCATCAGTGTCCAGTTGTTGGGCCACAACATCCCCATCTCCCCAGATTGTGTCCTTTTACTGTAATTGTACAGGTACTGAGGTACTGGGTGATGGTTTTCTCCTGTTCTAGCAGGCGAGAGAACATGACCAGGGTCGAATTCCAGCGAGTCGGGCTATTACACATCAAGCGTCTCACCGGCAAGTTGTTTCTCTGCTGAAAGCATACCATGGCCGTGTAAGACAGCCTGAAATGCCCACACAACTTCCTGCCCTGCTTCAGGACGTCCACTAAGCCTGGGTACTTTGACTCAAATCTTTGAATGACTAGATTCAGCACATGTGCCATGCAGGGTACATGTGTCAGCTTTCCCAAAAGCGAAAATGAGATTGCTGCCGTTGTCACAAACCATGTTGCCGATCTCCAGCTTGTGCGGGGTCAGCCACTGATCCACCTGTTTGATAAGAGCAGCCAGAAAAGCTGGTCCAGTGTGACTCTCCGCTTTGAGGCAAGACATGTCTAAGATGGTGTGACACCGTCGTACCTGGCATGCAGCATAGGGGGCTGTGTAGCTGGAGAGGAGATCGCAGCACCAGTAGAGTTGAACTGCCACTCAACCAAGGAGGAGGAGGTCTACAATAGCAAAGAGGATGTTGCAGGAGGAGTAGGAGGAGGTGGCAGGAGGCCTGCCTGCAAGCCATGGAGGTGTCACAAGTTGGTTCGCTGCACAGCCACGTACTCCCTGTTTGCCATCGGTCACCAGGTTGACCCAATGGGCTGTGTAAGTAATGTACCTGCCCTGACCATGCTGGGCAGACCAGGCATCCATGGTCAGGTGGACTCTTGACCCAACGCTGTGTGCCAGAGATGACACCACTTGCCTCTCAACTTCGCAGTACAGTTTGGGCATCGCCTTTTTAGAGCAATAATTGCGGCCTGGTATCTTCCACTGCGGTGTCCCAATGGCCAAAAAATTACGGAAGGCCTCAGAGTTCACCAGCTGCTATGGTAACAGCTGGCGAGCTAACAGTTCCGCCAAGCCAGCTGTCAGATGCCGGGCAAGGGGTGACTGGCAGAAATTGGCTTCTTCTGCTCAAAGATTTCCTTAATGGACACCTGGCTGCTGTGGGCAGAGGAGCAGGAACTGCTCAAGGGCAGCGGTGGAGTGGAGGAGGGTGGTCTTAAAGGTGCAAGGGAGAAAGCAGCGAAAGATGCTGCACCTGAAGGAGGAAGAGGAGAAGGAGGGTGGCTTTGCTTTTGTGTGCTGCTTTTGCTCAGGTGCTCTTCCCATTGCAGTTTTTGCCTTTTCTGCAGGTGCCTTCATAAGGCAATTGTCCCTACGTGGGTATTGGCCTTTCCACGGCTCAATTTTTAAAGGCAGAGAAAACAGATGGCATTGCTCTGATCTACGGATGACACACTAAAACAATTCAAAACCGCTGAGCCCCGCAGGGGTGATGGCACTTGGTGGCATCAGCAGCTGAAATTGAAGGGCATGTTGGCTGGCGCTGGACACTGCCACCAGCTGTTTCTGACGATGAGCTCCCCCTGCTTCTTTCAGCAACTCGTCTCCTCCTACTCCTCTCTGACTTCCCCTCTGAACTCCCCCTCTCCCATGAGGGAGTGTAGCCTAATTGGCTACAAAGTGCCTGCTGACTGTGACGTAGAGGGTCAAAGTTGACCCTCATAATGCACTATGGGGCGAACCGAACTTCCCGAAAGGTTCCCGGTTCTCTGCGATCGCGAACCCTCGGAAGTTCGCCGGCGAACCATTCGGGTCATCTCTAGTGAACATTGGCATACAAGAGTTTTGACTCATTTGTTTCTACCATATTCCTTTCCATTAATGATGGTTGCATAATTCTTCTTTATGAAGTTAAAGCAACAATAAAGCTGCACTGTTGTCAGCAAATACGCTGACCTTCATATCTAGGCCATCAACTAGGTCATTGTTAATGAAAAGATCAAAAAGGGTCAGAGACCGATACTGTCTTCTGTGATACAGTACCGCTAATACTATCTCAGTAATTAGAATAGCACCCAACAGACCTCCAATTTCCAATCTAAGCACAAAAATTCACCATTTCTGGCTGTTAAATAGTTTTCCAAGGAGAAACTTTAAAGAAAAAAAAAAGATCCATCAACAAAGAATAAATGTGTAATAACCAAACATATTTTCAGTACTGAGTCACAGAGCATAACATGTTTGTATAACTAGAACCACAGAGGCACCACACGTGTATACAACAATTTAATTACACCTGTCTCAGCATGAGTTGTTTCTCAGGCTTGAATTTGGTGCCAGTTCTAGGAAAGCTATGGCTGCATTCACTCGGCACAACAGATGCTATCCAGGCACTAACTGTGTATTGCAAACTGCTTGACTCTTAAAAGTGGTTATGTGATCATCTATGGAAAGGCTGATCCAAGCAGCCTACAGAGAGCACTGCATTTAAAGCAGCTCTTAACATATAGTTGTTAAAATCTGTTAATGATAAGTTAATTGTACATATTTCATTGTACTAATACCTTTATATTTTTAAGTGGCGTGCATTGTTCACATTGATTTAAAAGTTTATAGCCAATTAAAATATACAGTGGTGTGAAAAACTATTTGCCCCCTTCCTGATTTCTTATTCTTTTGCATGTTTGTCACACTTAAATGTTTCTGCTCATCAAAAACCGTTAACTATTAGTCAAAGATAACATAATTGAACACAAAATGCAGTTTTAAATGATGGTTTTTATTATTTAGTGAGAAAAAAAAACTCAAAACCTACATGGCCCTGTGTGAAAAAGTGATTGCCCCCCTTGTTAACCATTTACCGGCAAACGTATTAAAACGTCATGCTTTTGCCTGTTAATGGCAACATGACGTTTTAATACGTTGCACATTCCTGCCGCCGCTCCGCACGTATTTGCTCCGCACGTATTTGCGCCGCTACCGCCGCCGTTTCCATCGGGTTCCCGTGCTGGGTGATTGGGGAAGAGGACCAAGCGGTCCTCTACCCAATCGCACTGCCTGGAGTGAATGGACGCGACCGCGAACAGCGGCCACCTCCATTCACAAAAACAGGAAACTGTAACAATTTAATAAAGTGTAAAAAAAAAAAAAGTGATCACTTCCCATACGGGAGAGTGTTCACTAGCACCATCTTGTGGGCAAAAAGTATATTATACATACATACATACACAATTACATACACTCTATTAATAAAATTGATGAAATTACACTTCCAACCCCCCCCCCCCCCCCCCCAAAAAAAAAAACACTTGTAAAAAAAAAAAAATCTTCAAGCTTTAAATAAATAAATAAATAGTTGCCTTTTTTAATCTATATTTTATGTGGGGAAATTAATTTTAATTTATTATATAGGGGCTTGTAATTATGGCCAGAAGAAAAAAAAAAAAAAGAACAGAAAAATAACACCTATATTTCAAAATAATATATTGTCACCATACATTGTGATAGGGACATAATTTAAACGGTTTAATAATCGGGACAACTGGGCAAATAAAATATATTTGTTTTATCCACAGGAGAATGTTTAATTTTAAAAGTATAATGGCTGAAAACTGAGAATTAATGATTTTTTTTCTCTTTTTTTTGTTTTTTCCCATTAAAACGCATTTATAATAAAAAAAATTCTGAGCAAAATGTACTACCCACAGAAAGCCTAATTGGTGGTGAAAAAAACGAGGTATAAATCATTTTCTTGTGATAAGTAGCAATAAAGTTATTAGGGAATAAAAGGGAGGAGCACTGACAAGTGAAAATTGCTCTGGTCCGTTAGAGTAAAAACTCTTGGGGGTGAACTGGTTACAAAAATAACTTAACTGTGGTTTATCACACCTGAGTTCAATTTCTGTAGTCAGCCCCAGGCCTAATTACTGCCACACCTGTTTCAATCAAGAAATCACTTAAATAGGAGATATCTGACACAGAGAAGTAGACCAAAAGCACCTCAAAAGCTAGACATCATGTGAAGATCCAAAGAAATTCAGGAACAAATGAGAACAAAAGTACTGTAATTGAGATCTATCAGTCTGGTAAAGGTTATAAAGCCATTTCTAAAGCTTTGGGACTCCAGCGAACCACAGTGAGAGCCATTATCCACAAATGGCAAAAACATGGAACAGTGAAGAACCTTCCCAGGAGTGGCCAGCTGACCAAAATTACCCCAAGAGCGCGGAGAAAACTCATCCGAGAGGCCGCAAAAGACCCCAGGACAACATCTAAAGAACTGCAGGCCTCACTTGCCTCAATTAACCACTTAAGCCCAACTGGACGAGATTTCTCCCCGTGTGCGCTCCCGCTACCTGCCGTTAGCCGCGCGAACAGTGAAAGAGATTGTAGATCCCTTTCACCGATCGCACCCCCCCGGAGAAAAGCCGACAGCGTCTCTCTAGACACTGCAGCTTTTCTGCGTGCCAAAAAGTTCCGTGTCTTCTTTCTTCTTCCTGGGAGCGAGCTCGATCTCTCCCAGGACTATTTGACTGTGGCCATCTTGTGGCCAAATAGTAAAACTACACCCACATACATTTTCCTTTAGACATACACACTTTTTTTACATTAAAAATAAACTGTTTACCTCCCACACCAAAAATTATCCACATACAATTTTTAATTAAAAAATTTTTTTTTTACAATAATAAAAAAAACAACAACATATAAATAGTTACCTAAGGGTCTGAACTTTATAAATATGCATGTCAAAGGAGTATATTATATTTTTTACAAAAAATTATGGGCTTGTAAATAGTGATGGACGCAAATTGAAAAATTGCACCTTTACTTCCAAATAAAATATCGGCGCCATACATTGTGATAGGGACATAATTTAAATAGTGTAATAAACAGGACAAATTGGTAAATAAAGTACATGGGTATTAATTATGGTGGTATGTATGAATTTTAAACTATAATGGCCAAAAGCTGAGAAATAATGATTTTTTTCCATTTCTTTCTTAATATTCCTGATAAAATGGATTTAGAATAAATTCATTTTCAGCAAAATGTATCACCCACAGAAAGCCTAATTGGTGGCGGAAAAAACAAGATATAGATCCATTCATTGTGATGAGTAGTGATAAAGTTATTGGCAAATGAATGGGAGGTGAAAGTTGCTCAGATGCAAAACAATTTCAACCCTGTGGGCTTAAGTGGTTAAGGTCAGTGTTCACGACTCCACCATAAGAAAGAGACTGGGTAAAAACGGCCTGCATGGCAGATATCCAAGGCGCAAACCACTTTTAAGCAAAAAGAACATTAAGGCTCGTCTCAATTTTGCTAAAAAAAATCTAAATGATTGCCAAGACTTTTTGGAAAATACCTTGTGGACCGACGAGACAAAAGTTGAACTTTTTGGAAGGTGCGTGTCCCATTACATCTGGCGTAGAAGTAACACAGCATTTCAGCAAAAGAACATCATACCAACAGTAAAATATGGTGGTGGTAGTGTGATGGTCTGGGGTTGTTTTGCTGCTTCAGGACCTGGAAGGCTTGCTGTGATAGATGGAACCATGAATTCTACTGTCTACCAAAAAATCCTGAAGGAGAATGTCCAGCCATCTGTTCGTCAACTCAAGCTGACGCGATCTTGGGTGCTGCAGCAGGACAATGACCCAAAACACACCAGCAAATCCACCTCTGAATGGCTGAAGAAAAACAAACTGAAGACTTTGGAGTGGCCTAGTCAAAGTCCTGACCTGAATCCTATTGAGATGTTGTGGCATGACCTTAAAAAGGCGGTTCATGCTAGAAAACCCTCAAAATAAAGCTGAATTACAACAATTCTGCAAAGATGAGTGGGCCAAAATTCCTCCAGAGCGCTGTAAAAAGACTTGTTGCAAGTTATCGCAAACGCTTGATTGCAGTTATTGCTGCTAAGGGTGGCCCAACCAGTTACTAGGTTCAGGGGGCAATTTCTTTTTCACACAGGGCCATGTAGGTTTTGAGTTTTTTTTCTCACTAAATAATAAAAACCATCATTTAAAACTGCATTTTGTGTTCAATTATGTTATCTTTGACTAATAGTTAACGGTTTTTGATGAGCAGAAACATTTAAGTGTGACAAACATGCAAAAGAATAAGAAATCAGGAAGGGGGCAAATAGTTTTTCACACCACTGTATGTTAAAAATAAAAACAAAAACATTTATAAATGTAATAAATAGATAGATAGATAGATAGATAGATAGATAGATAGATAGATAGATAATCTTGACAAAAGATGCCTGATGTGCTCCATTTTTACACCTTTCCCTTCAGTAACTTTTTAATCCTAATTATTACTGGTTTGCCCTTCATCTTTCATAGTCTGACTATGTCTGGCCTAAAGTTTTGGTTATGAGTTACAGAGGGAAGTAAGGTTACAAGTGTTGTCCCTATTCAATACAATACCCAATGAGCTGTAAGGGCTGCTTTTTGTAGGTGCACTTTGCTTATGCATGGAATAACAAGAGGACAAGAGGAGGGCAGGATTTATGTAACTATATGATGTGGTGACATGGTTACATAGTTACATAGTTATTTTGGTTGAAAAAAGACATACGGTTATATATGTGATGCAAAGAACATGGCTATACTCTGGTTATTGCTTAGGTGAATAAGCAGTGTCATGGTGCCCACAATAGAGATGGCCCGAGCCTCCGATTTTCGGTTTGCGAACCTCCCGCGAAAGTTCAGTTCGCGTGAATTTATGCTGGCCACAAAAGTGATGGAAAATATGTTTCAAGGGGTCTAGCACCTGGAGGGGGGGCATGGCGGAGTGGGATAAACGCCAAAAGTCCCCGGGAAAAATCCGGATTAGACGCAAAGCAGCGTTTTAAGGGCAGAAATCACATTGAATGCTAAATTGCAGGCCTAAAGTGCTTTAAAACATCTTGCATGTGTATACATCAATCAGGGAGTGTGATTAGAGTACTGCTTCACACTGACACACCAAACTCACTGTGTAAAGCATGGCAAACAGCTGTTTGCGTAGTGGCGTTCGTGCTGGACTGGTGCGCACCATGGCCAGAGTGCAGGCCATGGCGGTTTTCCAGCCCATATGGTCGCCGCGCTGTGGTAGCTCAATGATAGAACAACACTGACTGTCCAGCTGATCAAATTTGGTCTGTACACAACGAAGCAACAACCTTATTTCTTTGGTGTGCCACCCCCCGAGACACTCATATAGCCGGCGGTCATTGCTTCATTGTGATACGCAAGCCCCTTCACTGCGGCAAGGTAATGATCACAAAGGGGAATGGGCACATGTACATGCCTTTTGTTTTGTTGTTGCAGCTACACTGCAGCCATAAAAATTAGGCAGGCATGTACACACACCAGAAAAATTATTATAGCGGCTGCTGCTAGTAGTGGCCTTAAAAATTCAGGAATCGTCCTGGACCCTGTTGGTGGTGGCGGAGAAGGCAGTCTGCAGGCAGATATGCTGTGTGGGGAGTGACTTAGTCTTGGGGCAGTCAGTCAAACGGTGTGCAGGCAGAGATGCTGTGTGTGGGGACTGACTTAGTCTTCGGGCAGGCTCCGTGGTCAGATGGACCCTTGACCCAACACTGTGTGCCAGAGATGTCACCACTTGCCTTTCAACATCACAGTACAGTTTAGGTATCACCTTTTTTGAGAAATAATTGTAGCCTGGTATCTTCCACTGCAGTGTGTGGCTTTGCTTTTGTGTGCTGTTTTTCCTCAGGTGGTCATCTCATTGCAGTTTGTGCTTTGTAAGCATGTGCCTTCGTAAGGAAGTTGTTCCTACACGGGTCTTGGTCTTTCCATGGCTCAATTTTCGGTGGCAGAGAGTACAGATGGCATCGCTCTTATCTGAGGCAGACACACAAAAATATGTCCACACCGCTGAGCCCTGGGGTGATGGCACTTTGGTGGTGGCAGCTGACTGAGTTTTAAGTGGGGTGCCAGAATCAGAGCAGGAGGAGGAAGATATGTCACGCTTCCGTGCGGAAGCTGAGAAAGATGAGGTGTTCTGTGTTAAATAGTCAACTACGTTCCGGACAATATTGGGGGTTGATGGCACGTGCCTTCTTTTGAACAGTGTACTTTGGTCGAAGGCCGCACAAAATCATGACAGCGCAACCTTGAACAGACCTGCCAGGTTGCCTGCCTCTGGCTCTGCCTTTTGTTTTGTCCATATTGGGGGGGATGAAGTGAAAGGTATGCACTGACTTGACTAATACAATGTACGGTTACACAGGTGCAGTGAACAGGTATGCAGTGACTGCTGGTACAACAATGTGCGGTTACACAGGTGCAGTGAACAGGTTGCAGTGACTGGTATTACAAATGTGCATCTGCCTGTCACACACACACACAGGTACCCTGAACAGGTGCAATGACTGGTGGTATTAACAATGCGTGCACTCACGTAGGTATAGGTAGGTAGGTAGGTGCACTGAACAGTGAACAGGTGCAGTGATTGGGATTACAAATGTGCAGCTGCCTGTCACACACACACACGCAGACTGCAATGACAGGTGCAATGACTGGTGGTATTAACAATGTTCCTCAGGTGGTCATCCCATTGCAGTTTGTGCTTTGTAATCATGTTCCTTCGTAAGGTAGTTGTCCCTACGCGGGTCTTGGTCTTTCCATGGCTCAATTTTCAGTGGCAAAGAGTACAGATGGCATTGCTCTCATCTGAGGCAGACACACCGCTGAGCCCTGGGGTGATGGCACTTTGGTGGTGGCGGCCGACTGAGTGTTAAGTGGGGTGACAGAATCAGAGCAGGAGGAGGAAGATATGTCACACTTCCATGCGGAAGCTGAGAATGATGAGGTGTTCTGTGTTAAATAGTCAACTACGTCCTGACAATATTGGGGGTTGATGGCACATGCCTTCTTCTGAACACTGTACTTTGGTCGAGGGTCACACGACAGCACGACCTCGAACAGACCTGCCAGGTGGCCTGCCTCTGCCTTTTGATTTGTCCATATTGGGGGGGATGAAGTGAAAGGTATGCACTGACTTGACTAATACAATGTGCAGACACACAGGTGCAGTTAACAGGTATGGACGGAGTAGTATATCACACTGCGTGCACTCACGTAGGTAGGTGGGGGTGCACTGGGTGCACTGAACACAACAGGTAGGTATATGCAGTGATGAGGTGGGTGCACTGAACACAACAGGTAGGTATATGCAGTAATGGGTATTACAATGTACACCTGTCACACAAAGACAGGTAGCGGACTGGCACAGTGACACTGCGTGTGCTCAGCTCACGTAGGTAGGTGGGTGCACTGTGAACAACAGGTAGGTAGGTATATGCAGTACTGGGTATTACATTGTGCACCTGTCACACACACAGGTAGTCATTGAATGTGCTGGGCCTGGCAGTGGCACACACACAGTATGAATTATCAAGGTTGTCTATGCAACACAAGTGTCAGTGGGGGACACAGAAAAAAAATAGATCACAAGAACAAGATTAGCTCTCAAAAGAGCTGTTGTGGGGTGCTATTTTAGGAATAAGAATCAGCAAGGAGCAAGCTAAGAAGCCTACAAGAGCCTAACTAATCTTTCCCTATAAGAGTCTGCAGCAGCAGCAGCAGCTGTCCCTTCTCTATTTACTACAGGCACAGGAGTAAGTAAAATGGCCGGCGATACCTGCCTTTTATAAGGTGGGGGGGGATTGGCTCCAGAAGGGAGTGTAGCCTGATTGGCTACAATGTGCCTGCTGACTGTGATGTAGAGGGTCAAAGTTGACCCTAATGGTGCATTATGGGGCGAACTGAACTTCCGCAAAAGTTTGCGGTTCTCCGTGATCGCAACCCCCCGGAAGTTTGCTAGGAACCGTTCACCAGCGAACCGTTTGGGCCATCTCTAGCCCACAAATGCAGGGGGGTCACGAAAGTAGGGCAGGACCACAATTTCTCTGGGGAACCACATGATTGTCATAGTGTCCCAACACTTTCTTTCTGTCTCACTCTGTACATGTATGATATATGATACACCTATAGTTTACATACCGTACATCTAAAAAGGCTGGGGGAGGAGGGGGTATGCCACAGTGCTACCAAACAGAAATAACTGGGCATTCAATAAACCTGTGTGAGATTCATCTTATGCTTGAACCACTGCATTATGACTAAGTTTATTTTTCATTAGAGATGTGCAGCCTTTTTCATTAGAGATGTGTATCCCTTTACAAAAAAACGAATTTAGAGTTATGGACAACAGCACATTCCCACTTCTGATGACCAGGCGTGAGTGGTGATAGCTACATCATGAATGTCACGTTAGGCCTGGGGATTGACTTATGTTGGAATATATTCAGCAGTAATGCACTGGGAGACATCTCAGAGCTCACTCCAACCTGAATTCTTTCTGTTTTAAGAAAGCAAATTTTTGTTTCCCATAGCATTTTAGTAATGGGGCTTTTAGGACCATTGTAGCCCCTCACACACTCCAATTAGTTCTGGTTCACCATGAGCTTGCTGGTTAGTCTGTACCTCTGGGTGTTTCAAGCCCTACTCCATAGAGCCAAATTAATCCATGCCATGCACTGATGAGGATCAAACAATCCGAAACAGTCTGTATGCATGTTGGATTATTGTGGCTCTGTGTAATTAACAGCTGACACATCATTGCATTCCAGTGGATCTGGACTGTAGGTGTGTTTAGCTTCTAAGGGCAACAATGGTTAATTTGCATATATTCAGCAGTGATGCACTGGGAGACATCTCAGAGCTCACTCCAACCTGAATTATCGCAAATTATTTCTGTTGTTTTCCATGTTGAAATCTGAAAGCACTTTTTAATGGCAAGGGCACAGTGAAATGAATATAAGGGTACATTAGCACCCTTTAAGCATTCCCACAAAAAATAAAATAAATACACTAACACCATAAGCATATTTTGTTTTTCTTAATTAGCAAGTAATTTCTACATTTTATTAATGAGCCTGTGCCAATATTCTCAGTTTTCTTGACTGAAAAACTTAAAGGAGTTCTTTCGCGAATGAGGACAAAAATAAAAAGTGTAATATGTACGATATTATGGCATTAAGGCCAATGTAAATACTTTTCTGTTAATGTACTGTAAACGCAAAAAAAACAAACAAAACAAAACTAATCTTTCCATGCTGTACATTGGTTTATAAATGACAAACAAGGCATTTTAAATCCTTGCAATGGTAAAAGCTATTTCTTCCTTAACGCCTATTTTTTGTGTAATGTTATGCTATGCTTGTACATTCTTTTCAGACAATGTGAACCCAGGCAGCATCTGCTTTACATCTTTGGGGAATAAAAGCTCATTTCAGCTGGAAAGAAAATATCAGATTTTAAGTTTTACTTTCCATCGAAACACCATATCTAGTGATTTGTCTCTAAGACACTGAATGAATCTTTTAAAGAGCATGATCAATTGCAGTATATGCTTCAGAACCATACTATAAACATAGCATGAATGCCAACAATTCACTAACTGCTACAGTGTGACTAGAGAGAGCATCTGCTTGTAACAGGAATACATTTCTGAGCCATATATCTTTCAAAGGCCATGATTAGACTATAATTTCTAATCTGATCTATAGTAACAATATTTTCATAGAGCTAACACACAAAAACCCTACAGGGAATAGGTTTCAAAAATATCTTCACAGTTAGGTAAGAAAATTACATCCACAGTAATTCACAAAAGCTCAAAGATCTTTCTGATGTATATGGCCTATAGAAAAGTAAAAGCCTACTCTATGAATGCCTTCTATTACATTTCATTTTCAATACTACCTGTATACAGATTGCCTTGTTCTTAACCATTAACAAGAACATATTATTAAATGCCTTAAAAATGTATACATTTAAATGTGTTGCTGTAGCCCTAGAGGCTTAACGATGTTGCAAAAAAGTGTAGTCTCTGTTTATTTCCTTATTTATTGCCATTGCCTGTCTACTGCTCTAGTGCTCTACCAATATCTAGAGATGCCCTGAACTGTTCGCCGGCGAACGGTTCCCGGTTTACTTCCGTGGTTCGCGATCGCAGAAAACCGCAAACTTTTGCGGAAGTTCGGTTCACCCCCATAGTGCATCATTAGGGTCAAGGCAGGCAGCGTCAGGCATTGGACTCACTCGTGTACCTGCAGTAATTAGAGAAGGGAGAGCTGCCGCAGACTCACATAGGGAAAGCTTAGTTAGGCTCTTGTAGGCTTGTTAGCTTGCGCCTTGCTGATTCTTATTGCTAAAAAAGCACCCCTCAACAGCTCTTTTGAGAGCTAATCTTGTTCTTGTGATTTGTTTTTTGTATGTGTGTGGCCCACTTGCATTATATACAGCCCTGCCTTTGGAACCTTAATTCCTACTGTGCCACTGCCAGGCCCAGCACATTCAGTGACTACCTGTGTGTGTGACAGGCAGCTGCACATTTGTAATCCCAATCACTGCACCTGTTCACTGCTCAGTGCACCTACCTACCTATACCTACGTGAGCGCATGCATTGTTAATACCACCAGTCATGTGAAGTGAAGAGAGCCGAGGCACTGTTGCAGTAGAAAAAGAGGTACCTTTAATTCACGGTATGCAGATACAGCGGGGTATACAGTGGGGGTGAGGCACCCCCTCACCCACACTGTATACCCCGCTGTGTCTGCATACCGTGGATTAAAGGTACCTCTTTTTCTACTGCAACAGTGCCTCGGCTCTCTTCACTTCACATGATTACTGTTTGTCTCTGAGAGCATGCTGCAATATGGAGTACAAAATCCGGTAAAACCCAGGACCTCTCTACCCGCACCTAGTGCCAGCCTTTCTCTCCCTCATTGTTGTTGTTAATACCACCAGTCATTGCACCTGTCATTGCAGTCTGCGTGTGTGTGTGTGACAGGCAGCTGCACATTTGTAATCCCAATCACTGCACCTGTTCACTGTTCAGTGCACCTACCTACCTACCTATACCTACGTGAGTGCACGCATTGTTAATACCACCAGTCATTGCACCTGTTCAGGGTACCTGTGTGTGTGTGTGACAGGCAGATGCACATTTGTAATACCAGTCACTGCAACCTGTTCACTGCACCTGTGTAACTGCACATTGTTGTACCAGCAGTCACTGCATACCTGTTCACTGCACCTGTGTAACCGTACATTGTATTAGTCAAGTCAGTGCATACCTTTCACTTCATCCCCCCCAATATGGACAAAACAAAAGGCAGAGCCAGAGGCAGGCAACCTGGCAGGTCTGTTCAAGGTTGCGCTGTCATGATTTTGTGCGGCCCTCGACCAAAGTACACTGTTCAAAAGAAGGCACGTGCCATCAACCCCCAATATTGTCCGGAACGTAGTTGACTATTTAACACAGAACACCTCATCTTTCTCAGCTTCCGCACGGAAGCGTGACATATCTTCCTCCTCCTGCTCTGATTCTGGCACCCCACTTAAAACTCAGTCAGCTGCCACCACCAAAGTGCCATCACCCCAGGGCTCAGCGGTGTGGACATATTTTTGTGTGTCTGCCTCAGATAAGAGCGATGCCATCTGTACTCTCTGTCACCGAAAATTGAGCCGTGGAAAGACCAAGACCCGCGTAGGAACAACTTCCTTACGAAGGCACATGCTTACAAAGCACAAACTGCAATGAGATGACCACCTGAGGAAAAACAGCACACAAAAGCAAAGCCACACACCGCAGTGGAAGATACCAGGCCGCAATTTTTTTCTAAAAAAAGACGATATCTAAACTGTACCGTGATGTTGAAAGGCAAGTGGTGACATCTCTGGTACACAGCGTTGGGTCAAGAGTCCATCTGAACACGGATGCCTGGTCTGCAAAGCACACTCAGGCCTGCCTGAAGACTAAGTAAGTCCCCACACACAGCATCTCTGCCTGCAGGCTGCTTAACTGCCTTCTCCGCCACCACCAACAGGGTCCACTAGGGCTCCAGGCGGATTCATAAATTTTTAAGGCCACTGCTAGCAGTGGCCGCTATAATAATTTTTCTGGTGCGTGTACATGCCTGTCTAATTTTTCTGGCTGCACTGCGGCTGCAACAACAAAACAAAAGGCATGTACATGTGTCAATTCCCCTTCTTGATCGTTACCTTGCCACGGTGAAGGGGCTTGCGTATCACAATGAAGCAATGACTATATGAGTGTCTCGAGGGGTGGCACACCAAAGATAATAAGGTCGTTGCTTCCTTGTGGACAGACTAAATTCGATCAACTGGACAATTCACAGAGGTGCCAAGCTTTACTCAGACTACACGCTGTGTATTGCTCCTGTCCCTTATTGCCTGAAGAAGCGGGTTCTTGCCTGCGAAACGCGTTGCGACTCTTGTACCGGGAGTAATTGAATAAACTGTTTATATGTTTTGAAATTCGACAGCTTTTGTCCGTTTATGGTTGGTCGGTCCACCACCACAACCACAACAATTTTAAACTTTTTAGCTACTTTTATCCTACCGGCGCCTCTGTACACCTCAACGTATCTTGAAGTCCACCCTTGGTGGAAGGGTGTTTTACCCTACTATTTTCTTCTGTCGACGGAGAGCGACGTTTTAACCCTGAGTGGGGACAGGCTTGTTCTCCCCACCTGCCTGAACAGTGGTTGCTTTGGAGGCAACCCTGGTTTGTGAGTATATTACTTACAGTTCATAACACATCCCACCCTTTATTAATACGTACTACACTATATGGGCTCTCGGTCTTCTTTTTCATAAATCACTGTTGTTCTGTCATTCAGCTACCTCAGCCTGGCGACCATATGGGCTTGAAAAACGCTATCGCCTGCACTCCCGCCATGGTGCGCACCAGTCCAGCATGGCCGTCACAACACAAACAGCTGTTTTTGGTCCATCGCGAACCTAAAATCAGAGGTTCGGGCCATCTCTACCAATTTCTGCAGTCATAGAATGACAATGGATTGTTGTTGGTGCACTAAAATAATCTGCATTACATTTGTAAAAACCTTTTTTTCTGTAGAAAGTACAGTAATGGGCATCATTCCTGTTACAATCTTGCTGAGAAAAACTTAAATGATACACTGGTAGTGCCCTCTCGTATCCCAGGTAGGCCTTGATAGATGAAATAACACCAGACCCTGAAGAAAGAGCACTCAACCCTATGTATTGACCCTCTGCTAGATTGTGACCTCAGCGCCTGCTGGGCAATTTTTAGGTCTCCCCTGCCTGCCACAAACTCTCTTAAGTGACCTCTTCACAGCTCTGTAGTCTCGTTGCACAATTCACCTCAAATTATAAGCCAAAAAAAGCCTCCATAGTGTAAAACCGTACTTCACATTTATTAAAATTGAGACTGAACACTCACATTACTTCTTTAAAACACAGCACAGTTTTAGTGGGCTCGTGGTCCATCTGGCTTGCTTCTGGTGCGATGCGTGCCCGCTGAATTCCAGTGAAAGAACGCCACGCTGTTCCCTTCTGCACTCCATGTCCGTACGTCCAGGCCCTACCAGTTTTGTCACTTCATAGTTACATAGTTATTTGTTCTGTGGTTGAACTCGATAGACATATGTCTTTTTTCAACCCAAAGTACAACACCAGCCTGCTCCCTCACATATCCCTGTTGATCCAGAGGAAGTAGCAGGGTAAGGAAAAAAGAATCCGAAGAGTCTCTGAGGAAGAAAGCGTTGGGCTTTCGAAACGGCTGTCAGGTCGCCATCTTTGTTTGCTGTAATCTGTCTGGTGGGATGAAATAAAGTGGGGTGTGCTTAGCAGCTCATCTGGTGCCCGGATTCTTTTTTCCTTACCCTGCTATGAATGTTAATTGTCCGGAGGCACAGTGAGTATTCCCCTCAAGAACCCCCAGTAAGGTCTGCTTCATCTGGTGCCGATCCATCTTTGCTCTCCTTTTTTCAATTGATCCAGAGGAAGGCGAAAATAACCTTACCAGGCATGGTCCAATTAGCGCCAAAAGGGAAAAATATTCCTTGCCGACTCCAGATGGCAATCAGATAAAATCCCTGGATTAACATCACTGGCTATTACCTAGTAATTGTAGCCATGGATGTCTTTCAATACAAGGACAGCATCTAAGCCCCCTTTAAATGCAGGTATAGAATTTGCCATAACTACTTTCTGTGGCAATGTATTCCACATCTTAATCACTCTTACTGTAAATAAACCTTTCCTAAATAAATGGCTAAAACGTTTTTCCCCCATGCGTACATCATGTCCTCTAGTCCTTTGAGAAGGCCTAGGGACAAAAAAGCTCATCCGCCAAGCTTTTATATTGCCCTCTGATGTATTTATACATGTTAATTAGATCCCACCTAAGGCTTATTTTCCCTAGACTAAATAAACCCAGTTTATCTAACCTTTCTTGGTAAGTGAGACCTTTCATCCCTTGTATCAATTTTGTTGCTCGTCTCTGCACCTGCTCTAAAACTGCAATATCTTTCCTGTAATGTGGTGCCCAGAACTGAATTCCATATTCCCGATGTGGCCTTACTAGAGAGTTAAACAGGGGCAATATTACGCTAGCATCTCAAGTTTTTATTTCCCTTTTAATGTATCCCAAAATTGTATTAGCTTTAGCTACAGCGGCTTGGCATTGAATACAATTATTTAACTTGTTGTCGATGAGTACTCCTAAGTCCTTCTTCAAGTTTGATGTCCCCAACTGTATCCCATTTATTTTGTATGGTGCTAGACCATTAGCACGACCAAAATGCATGACTTTAGATTTTTCAACATTGAATTTCATCAGCCATTTAAGTGCCCATATAGTCATCCTATCCAGATCTTTTTGCAATATGTCACTATCTTCCTAAAAGTTGATGATTCTGCACAATTTTGTATCATCTGCCAAAATAGCAACATTGCTTTCTACTGCATCTACTAGGCCATTAATAAATAAATAAATTGAAGAGCACTGGACCCAGTACAGACCCTTGTGGGACCCCATTGCTAACAGTCACCCATTTTGAGTATGATCCATTGACCACAACTCTTTGTTTTCTGTCCATTAGCCAGTTCCCTATCCATGCACACAGACTCTTCCCCAGTCCTTGCATCCTCAACTTTTGCACCAGACTTTTGTAGGGAACAGTGTTGATGGCCTTTGCAAAGTACCAGTATATCACATCTACAGCATTCCCAATATCCACATTAGCGTTCACTACCTCATAAAAGCTGAGCATGTTAGTCAAATAGGACCTATCTTTAGTAAACCCATGCTGATGCTGAGAAATTAGATGAAATATGCCTGCCTGAGTTGATTGAACTTTGCTTTACTAAAATTCATAGTTTTAGTGGTCCTGCTGCCCTGCGGCCTATCAGTCACCAGATCAAACGCTATTATGTTGTGATCACTATTTCCCAAATGTTCTTGAACCTGCACATTTGATACATTATCTGGTCTATTTGAAATGATCAAATCCAGTAATGCATTCCCCCTAGATGGTGCCGTTACCATTTGAGTCAGGTAAGATAACTGTCCTGTAGTGTTGCCAGAAATCTGCTGATTTTACCAGTATGGGTAGCCTCAATACTCCAGTCAATGTCTGGAAAGTTGAAGTCACCCATAACTATGACCTAATTTTCACTTGCAGCTTTTCCAATCTGCTGTAGTAATTGCAATTCTGCAGCTTCATGAATATGTGGTGGCCTGTAGCATACCCCAATAAGCTATTGGCAACCTTTATTTCCAACACACAAAAGATTGTCCACAGGCCTCAGATTTGCTTCAAATATCATGGGGAGTCACAGATCACAGTAGGAGGTACATCAAACCTCCAATGCAAATACTGTCCATACACAAGCAATCGGACCCGGACTTTCGGGCTACATGCCCTTTCTCAAGCACTTGCTTTCTGTTTGCTGTATAACCGCATGACAATGAAAATAAACTCAGACGATTACTTTTTCAAGGTTTGAGTCCGGGTCCGATTGCTTGTGTATGGATAACTTTTATTTCCACTATGAATATTTACCCAAACGGACTCCACATCTTCACAGTCTTCATCCATCTCATCGTTCAGAACAGATGTAAAAGAGTTCTTAACAAAGAAACAAACCCCTCCACCTTTTTTCCCTGTTCTATCCTTCCTAAACACATTGTATCCCTCTAAATTCGCTATCCAGTCATGGCTTCCATCCATCCATCCATGTCTTCCATCCATCCATGTCTCTGTTATTCCCACAATGTCATAGCCTTTATCAATCAGAATGAACTCTAGTTCATCCATTTTATTTGCAAGGCTCCTAGCATTAGTTACCATACACTTTACATTTTTACCACCACATTTTCTAATTTTGTTTACATGAAATGGGCTACTTGAGGTTTTACCAACCTCCTTACTCTTTACACTGTCCCCACCTCCCTCTCCACCCCCCATAATGTTAGGCTCCCATCGTCTTTTTACCTTATCTTGTTTACACATTGATACTTTACCCTCCCGCCTCCCCCCAGATCCTAGTTTAAAATCTCCTCCAACCATTTAGCCATCTTCTCCCCAATGCAGCTGCACCATCCCCATTAAGGTGCAGCCCATCCCTGCTGTAGAACCTGTAGCCAACTGCAAAGTCTGCCTATTTCTCCAGGAACCCAAACTCCTCCTTCCTACACCAATTTCTCAGCCACTTACCGTATTTAACTCCCTAAGCTCCCTCTGTCTCTCAGATGTAGCGCGTGGCACTGGCAGTTTTCAGAAAACACCACCTTGGAGGTCCTTGCTTTAAGTTTTTCTCCAAGTATCTGAAAATCATTTTTGAGGTCCTTCCATCTCCCACTAACTTTGTCACTGGTGCCAATGTGTACCATGACATCCGGGTCTTCCCCAGCCCCACCCAAGAATCTGTCAATTTGTTCTGCTACATGCCAAACCCGAGCACCCGGGAGACAACAGACTGTATGGCATTCTTGTCAAAGGAAGTAATGAAACCGGTATAGCCCTACATTGTGGTGACCAGCAATGTATTATTTTTAGCCCCTTGCATAAGCACAAACTTTAAAATAATAACACATACACAGATTCCTCCTTCCTCCAGACAGACTATAATAATATTGGGGAACCATTTGTGTCCAATACCAACCTACATAGCTTTTAACAATCAATATGAATAGTTTGTAAATATAATGAAAAAGTATACTCTTTTGCACCCTTGCTTTAATATTAATGACTTGGAGCTCTTCCCCATGTTACCCACCAAGGAGGGTAACAGTGTTTCCTAAAAAATTTCGCCTAGGTGATTTTCACATTGAAAATACTATTTTCGATTTTGGGAAAATATCTGCGAAAATAAATCGTATTTTTGCAATAATGCCAAAGGAAACCAATTGTTATCCCCAATATTCACGTAAAACACAAAAGAATATTTTGACCAAGAAAATTCACAAAAAGCCCAAACATTTGTGAAAAATCACAAACTCATTACAAAATTATTGTCGCTCATCACTGGAAGGTAATAGTATGTGAGAGACTTATGGAGGAATATGGAATTCCTCTATTAATAAAGGGATCCCTAAATTCCACAAAACATTAAAGAAAAAGTTGGCATTTTCATTAAATATGTTAATAAAATAAGCATACAGGTTTGTAAAACTATTACAAACAGATATAGCGCACAGTAAGGGTAGGTGGATTCTGCTCTCCTTTACACTCGTTGACACCCACAACCTCCAGAATACACAGCCCAACAGTGTAATGGTAAACAACTTTATTAGATCTTGAGACCAAGTAATAAAGGTAAAACCAACAATTTCTCTTTCAGTAATACATTTTAACAGATGGCATCTGACTATAGCATTTGAATACACACAGGGCAGTTTCTAGGCAAAATACACCCAGGGCGAGGGTGTAAAAAGTGCTCCCCCCCCCATGGAGCCAGGTATAGGTGCCCGCAGTATAGGTTAGCCAGGTCTAGTTGCACTCAGTATAGGTAGCCAGCTATAAGTACCCCCAGTATAGGTGGCCAGGCATTGGTGCCCCAGTATAGGTATCCAGCTATAGGTCCCCCCAGTATAGGTTAGCCAGGTAGGTGCCTCCAGTATACGTAGCCAGTATAGTTGTCCCAGTATAGGTTAGATAGGCAGGTGTCCCCGCTATAGGTTAGATAGGTAGGTGCCCCCAAGTAAAGGTTAGCTAGGTGGATGTCTCCAATATAGGTAGCCAGAATAGTTGCCCCCAGTATAGGTTAGCTAGGTAGGTGCCCGCAGTATAGGCTGGATAGGTAGCTGCCCCCAGTATAGGTTAGATAGGTAGGTGCTCCCAGTATAGGCTAGATAGGTAGGTGTCCCCAGTATGGGTTAGATAGGTAGGTACCCCCAGTATAGGTTTGATAGGTAGCTGCCGCAAGTATAGGCTAGATAGGTACCCTCCTCCCCAATAATGAAGGGGGGAGCCGCAGCTGTGGGGAGAGCGGCCCAACCTCTCCCGGGCCACCCCCTGTGCTCCCCCCTCCGATGCAGAGTAAAGCACAGCAGGAAGCAATGTAGAGAGCAACTCACCTGCCTGCGTTTCCAATCGCCGGTCACTAGCCGCTGGTCTCCTCCTCTGCATAGCCGCTTATACACATTATACTTCCTGCTTAAACAGGAAGTATAGTGTGTATAAGCAGCTATGCAGAGGAAGAGACCAGCGGCTAGTGACTGGCAATTGAAACGCAGGCAGGTGAGTTGCTCTCTACATTGCTTCCCGCTGTGCTTTGCTCTGCATTGGAGGGGGGAGCACGGAGGGCAATGTAACACCTCCAGAAACACTTAAACTGTAAAGAAGCCTTCCAGACACCAATCTAGATTTTGTACAAAATATTTGTATTGAATTATTAAGAATAAAAGTTCAGTGACAAAGCACATTAATACACTTGCTTTTTCAGCAAAGATAAATAACACCTTACTGAGCACTTTTCCACACTACTCAGTCTCAGTCCCTTGCTTTAGTTCATCTAAGTGCTCTATTTCTGCATGCATCTTTAAATGGTAAGAACTAAGCAGATATATTCATTTTTATTCACTAACTCAGAAGACATCTTCCATGCTCAATCCTTCCAGGAACAATGGCTCTGTTTTCCTATTTGCCGATCATGAATTGTAATCCACAAGGAAATATAGCAATTCACACATCCTGTGTAAGCAGTCTTTTCTTTCTTTTGTAGAGAAACAGCTCCAACACTCCAAGGTTCATCCGGGTAAGTGTGATTCAAAACTGCAATATTTATTTCCTGGTATTGGATGAGTATTTGATAGAAACTTTTAATTGTATTATTTTTCTCAATGTGAACAAAAAACAATATACAGGATATCACCAAACCACCTAAATCGGCCGTCTCACCTTAAATAGTTAGAACATGGCTTAATATGTGGGATAAGGGAGCACAAGGCCATCGGTTAAATATAATTCATTAGCATTTTATTAATCATTACTGCGTACAAAAACATCACTAACATTTAAAAATACCCCCGTTAAAACCACTATGGATAGCAGGAAAGGGCACCTGTGCCATATATGTATGTAGTAGGCAGTCCTGGAGTGCACTCCTTTTTAAGACAGCTCTGAGAGGTGTATGAATTATCTTCGGGCCCACTCACAGATCCATAGTAACAGTAACAGCATGATTGAGTGCAGAAACTATCTTCATCCTACAACCCGTAGTGAAAAGTTACTGCAGATTATCATACAGGTAGACTCCTACTTAAATTAATTGAACTGCTTTGAATAAAATCTCTAATAAACTTCCTTCTCTTTCAGGAACTCAGAACATCACTTCTACAGATAAGTATACTTTTCGTTATATGAAGAAATATAATTCAGAGAAATGACTGCAGGAAGGTTTGCATAATAACTTCTACACATAAACAGTGTATATAGTAGAAAAGTTGTGAACAATTCTCTTATAGACTCATGAGGCCTCTTGGCAGCAGTTTGATTCACTTCACATATAGAAAGTCTTTGGGATTCTTTTACACAGCCTATAACTACAGAGAATACCTGCACGCTTGGCTTGAGCTAGGAGCAGTTCATACATGAATACTTAGATCAATTAGCCTTCTTGACATTCATTTTTCCACAATGTAGCTTCTGTCACAAGTTTATCTTTTCCTCTCCTGTAGGCACTGTGGGCATAGATTCTGTTTCACTGTATACAAGCAATCATCTCTCCAGCTTTATTATCTTCTCTCTTGTCTTCCTGCCTTCTACTCTGAACACTTCTTAATCAGCTGATTACTCTTTTTGCCTCTCTCTCTGCACAGTCTTCAGGGTCATTGGGGGAGATTTATTAACGCATTACCGACAGTTTTTTCTTCTTAATCTGTTCTAACCAGCAGGGAGAACAGTTCTGCATGATAATAAGAACGTTCTTAAATCCTAGGTAATAGTGCCAGTTCAGCATGGATTTCTAGAGCTGCACTACAGTTAAGAATAGTGCAAATCCATCCCTAAACTGGCACTGATTAAGAAGTGCTTGAAAGCAGCTCTACAGATGTAGAACTGCTGGCTAGACATGATTGCAGAGTGCAGGCTAGACATGATTTGTGATGTGTTCCTCCCCCCTGCTGAATTCCTCCTCAGAGCCTGCTGCTATCAATACAGCAGGTGTGTCGGTTACCTCAGCAACAGCAATTCCCCTCACACACTGCACTCTCTGAGAGACCTTCCTAGCTCCTCCTATTATACAACAGTTTTAGAAGGAATCTGCACTATCTAATGATTTCTTAAGATGCCTGAGACAGTTCTGCACGAATTTCTAAAAACCTACAAATATATTGTCTCAGACACGCTTGATAAATATGGCCCACTCCCCCCTGCTGGTAAGGACAGTTTAAAGAGACACTGAAGTGAAAAAAAATATATGATATAATGAAATGGTTGTGTACTATGAATAATTACTAGAAGATTAGCAGCAAAGAAAATATTCTCATATTTTTATTATCAGGTATATAGTGTTTTTTCTAACATTGCATCATGCACTAATATGTGCAGATTACACAACACTCAGCATTCAAAATGATTCTTTCAGAGCAGTCTGTGAACTAATGACCTCTCCTCTGGCAGATAAAAAGAGTCAGAAAACAGCCCTCTCCATGACTTCTAAAGTCATAGAGCTTAATGGCTTTATTGCATAGAGATAACAACTGGAGTTTCTTAACTCTTACTGTACTGGAAACAATTAGACTGATGTATCTGATCTTAATGTTTTATTTCTTAGCTGTACTACACATACAAATCATAATATCATAATTTTTTTTTCGCTTCAGTGTCTCTTTAAGAAGAAAAAAACTGTCCGTAATGCTTTGATAAATCTGCCCCTCTGTGTCCACCCCTGGAGGCAGGTACTCTTCCTCTCACAGCTCTGGTTCTGCCTCTTCTGCAGCTGGTGGCCATTTTGGATCCTGGCTTACCCAAATTCTGCAGCCCTGTGATTCAGTAACCTGTGCTAGCAGCATCTGACAGGCTGCAGCTGCTGGCCAGCCATGAAAAGGATCTTCGCTTTCTTCTAAACTTCTGGCAGGGCTACAGTTGCCCGGTAGATGAAGGGAGGGAGAGGTCGGGCCGCTCTCCCCACAGCTGCAGCTCCCCCCTCCATCACCACTCATACATCACCCCCCTCCCTCAGCATGGCCCTAGAAATGGGCCTGAATACACAGTAGTGCCAACAATACAATATCAGCAACTGGTTGCAAAGGAATGCAATAGAGAATGATAGAGAATGACACCTCTAAAGTCTCTGAAAAGAGTTTGGCCCAGAGAAGCACTAGAAAATTCAAAGATATCAAATCCCAAAATCACAATAAAATGTTAAGTGTACTTCGAATGACAAATGTATAAATAGTCAGTTATAATAAATTTGAATAACTTTTAAAGCAGACCTGAACTCAAAACTTCCTTCCTGCTCTAAAATATAAGCAACAGTGTAATAACCTTTACAAGACACAGAACATTTGTATCAAACTTTTCTCCTGGTGGACTCAAAGCACCAGAACTGCAACCACTAGGACATGCTCTATAGGCAGTGGCAGTGTTAGGCCACATACACACATCAGACCATAGTCTTTGGAAAATGAAAGATCACAGACCAATCTTACCACCCTTCCTTTGGTATAAGAGCCATACTCTACACAGTCTTTTCTATGGAGCTGAACTCCACATCAGGAAAAAATCTTGGCAAGATGCTGCTCACACAGATGCTGTACAGACACAAAAGATCAGTATCTGCAAAAGATCTGTTCCTGCCAAAAATCCATTCCTGCAAATTGCAATGATAGTCTATGAGATCTGCAGATCATCATACACACATGATTTAACTGACATTCATCTGCAGATCTGAAAATCCATCCTGGTGGATCTGATCTGCAGATGAATGTCAGTTAAATCATGTGTGTATGATGATCTGCAGATCTCATAGAATATCATTGCAATTTGCAGGAATGGATTTTTGGCAGGAACAGATCTTTTGCAGATACTGATCTTTTGTGTCTGTACAGCATCTGTGTGTGCAGCATCTTGCCAAGATTTTTTCCTGATGTAGAGTTCAGCTCCATAGAAAAGACTGTGTAGAGTATGGCTCTTATACTACAGGAAGGGTGGTAAGATTGGTCTGCAATCTTTCATTTTCCAAAGACTATGTCCTGATGTCTGTATGTGGCCTTAGGGAGTCTTGCCCAAGGTCTACTACTGAATAGGTGCAGGCTTACTGAACGGAAGAGCTGAGATTCAAATGCTGGTGTCTTGTAACAAAGGCAGAACCCTTAACCAGTACTTTATCCAGCCACAATTAGACAGGCTCTTCTCTCTAAAAATACACAAAGTCATTTCTCTCTGCTTTCCTTGTGTACTGTGCAAGAGTTCAGGTCCACTTTAAGCTAATTTATGTGGACAGTGGCCAGTGTTAGTTTAACCCTCCTGGCGGTTTGTCAAAATCCGCCAGGGGGCAGCAAATACGTTTTTTTTTAAGTTTTTTTTTTTCATGTAGCGAGACGAGGTCTCGCTACATGATAGCCGCTGCCCAGCGGCATCCCCCCAGCCCCTCCGATCGCCGCCGGCGATCGGAGATCAAGAGATCCCGTTCAAAGAACGGGATCTCTTGTAGGGCTTCCCCCGTCGCCATGGCGACGGGGCGGGATGACGTCACCGACGTCGTGACGTCAAAGGGGACTCCGATCCACCCCACGGCGCTGCCTGGCACTGATTGGCCAGGCAGCGCACGGGGTCTAGGGGGGGGGGGGTGGCTGCGGCGACGCATATAGCGGCGGATCGGCGGGTAGCAGCGGCGATCGGGCACTGCACGCAGCTAGCAAAGTGCTAGCTGCGTGCAGCAGAAAAAAAATTATGCAAGTCGGCCCAGCGGGGCCTGAGCGGTGCCTCGCGGCGGCATAGCCTGTGCTCAGCATGGGCTTACCGCCAGGGAGGTTAAGCAGCAAGGCCGGCAATTGGAGCTATATTTATCATTCAAATCTGGCATCAAGGACCCTACTCCACAAATAAACGCATGTTTAGCTGAGCTTCAGAAGTGGATGAATGATAACTGTCTAAAACTAAATGCTGACAAAACTGAGGTTCTTGTTTTCAGAGGTCAGCGCTTGACAGCAAAGCAGTTCCAGTGTCTTCATATCACAGCTGGATCTCTGCAATGTTATCTATACAAACCTACCACATGAAGACCTGCACCACCTGCAATTACAGAAAGCTGCTGTTAGGCTGTTAAGCCAACCCCACCTTTGCCACATAACACCAAACCTTGCTCCACTGGCTACTAATAAAATGAAGAAATCTGTTTAAGATAAGCTTATTGACATTAAAATTATTGCCCAATCTGGGTCCTGGATACCTAAAGGATTTGTTTCAACTGTATCACATCCCCCACAATCTTAAAAAAAAAGGATCTAATAACTTGGTCACGCCCAGAGTCCATGTCAAAACCTTTGGAGACAGAGCCTTCTGTAATGCTGCCCACTTTGGATCTCCCTGCCACACCCAATCTCCATCCCTGGAAACATTTAAAGAGACTCAGAGATGACAAACTAATGTTCTGATACTTACCCGGGGCTTCTTTCTGCCCCATAAACATGTCTAAGTCCCCTGCTGTCCTCCCATGGTCTGCCGTTCAGCCGTGGTGAGCTCCGTTACTAGGCTCAGTGATGTCAGTCCAGGTCTACTGAGCATGAATGGGAGGTCTACACATGCACAGTAGACCCTGACTGGCATCGACCAAGCCTGAAAATGGAGCTCACTGTGGCTGAACGGCAGTCCACGGGAGGACGGCGTGGGACTTAGATGTGTTTATGGGGCGGGAGGAAGCCACGGGTAAGTATCAGAGCATCATCTCTGAGTCTCTTTAAGTACAAACTGAAAAGCCACCTGTTTATTTTAGCATTTACCTATTTAGCATGACCTATTTCCTCTTTAACACAGTCCAGACTGCAACCCTCTGTTGACCTGAGATAAGTAATCCACAAGGGTGTAGTGGAAGGCTTTACTCAGGAGAGCAACAGCAGGGAGATGACACAAGCAAATTACTAAATATATATGAATGATCCTCTTCAGATAGGACTAGACAACCCAGAGCAGATTGTTGGGCAAACCTAACAGTCTTATCTCTGGTTCTAGCTGAAAATGGGTTGTATAAGGCCCTGGGTAGGGATGCTTGTTCGGATTTCGCAGAAGTGCAACTTCCACATTTCCGATCGGAAATTGCATTTCCGCATCGGAAATCGGTAATACAAGTGCGGAAGATGGATTTTCGCGGAAATTGCAGAAATTTTTACAGAAATTTCTGCCGACTAACATTTATTTTCTCAAAAACTACAAGGTCTTTTTGAAAGATTTTTTTTCTTCTTGTTTCCAATCTCCTGTAGCCTCCTGGCCGCAATAGCAGCATAGGGGGCGATATACAGGCTGGGAACGCGAACAATTACTCGCGTTCCCATGCCTGTTGGCCGGTGACGGCCAAACCAAAAGTATTCGCCTGCGGGTCCTGGACCATCGGAGCGGGGCTGCGAGGGCACCGATCGGCTGCAGGGGGCTGAGGGAAGCCCCAGGTGAGTTCATCTCATTTTTTTTTGCGTGGCTTTAGGTTCACTTTACGGATTGTGAGTTCTCTTCTCAAGCCTTCATTGATTCAAGAGCAGCAGGAAACTTTATCGATGCCAGTCTAGTGGAAGAATGGGGAATTCCTTTAATACCCATGACGAGAAAACTCTACGTAACTGGTACTGATGACTCTCCTCTACAGGATCATCAACCACTTTCTCAGACAGCCTCTCTCTCATGTCATATTGGGTTGTTTCATGTGGAGGAGATGTAATTTAATGTTTTGAAAATGACGTCATGTTCCTTTGTTCTGGGTCTACCCTGGTTACAAAAACATTCTCCTCAGTTTGACTGGAGCACAGGAAAACTCACGTCCTGGTCTCCATTTTGTCCAACTGTTAAAAAAAATTGCCGGTGCATTCTTTAAGTTTGTCTGTAGAGGGGGTTCCTAAGCAGTATGTACAGTTTTGTGACGTGTTCTCGCCACAATCAGCAGATAAATTGCCTCCGCATCGTTCCTTCGATTGCCCCATCGATTTAAGGCCAGGTACTATGCCTCCTAGAGGTCATATCTACCCCCTCTCTGGTCCTGAGAAAAAAGCCCTGAAGGAGTACATCAAAGAAAATTTAGAAAAGGGTTTCATCCACCCTTCTAGTTTTCCGGCCGGAGCAGGGTTTTTCTTTGTTCAGAAGAAGGATGGTGGTCTTAGACCATGCATTGATTATAGAGGTCTGAATAACATCACCGTAAAGAACAAATATCCTCTACCGCTTATCGAGGATATGTTCTCACAAGTCACTGGGGCACAGATATTTTCCAAATTAGACCTCAGAGGGGCTTATAACCTAATCAGGATCAGACAGGGGGATGAATGGAAGACCACTTTTAACACACAAGACGGTCACTATGAGTACCTGGTGATGCCCTTTGGGTTATGCAATGCACATGCTATGTTTCAGAATTTTGTGAACACGATTTTTAGGGATGTACTAGGCATATTTGTTATCGTTTATTTAGACGTTATTCTTATTTTTTCCAAGAATATTGACGCACATCGTCAACATGTTAAATTTGTTTTACAGAAGTTAAGAGAAAACGCACTTTATGCTAAGATTGAGAAGTATGTTTTCGAGGTCAGAGAAATTCCATTTCTGGGATATATCATCTCAGATTCTGGTTTGTCTATGGAGAAGAAAAAGGTTGATGCAGTGTTGGAGTGGCCTCAACCTCTCGGTCTGAAACCATTGCAGAGGTTTATTGGTTTCGCGAATTATTATCGCAAGTTCATTCACAACTTTTCCACCATCATAGCTCCTTTAACTAACTTAACCAAAAAAGGAGCTGATCCTTCTAATTGGTCTGTTGAGGGTTGAGGCGTCCCAGGCCTTTCAGACCCTCAAGGAGGCCTTTTGTTCTGCCCCCATCCTCATGCATGCCGATGTCCTCCGACCCTTTATTGTCGAAGGTTGATGCCTCAGAGATAGGGGTAGGTGCCGTCCTATCCCAATATTCTGGTCAACCAGAACGCTTGCACCCCTGTGCATTCTTTTCACGTAAATTCAGTTCGGCAGAGAGAAATTATGACATTGGTAATAGAGAATTGCTGGCGGTTAAGATGGCATTTGAGGAATGGAGGCATTGGCTGGAAGTGGCAGAACACACCATCACTGTGTACACAGATCACAAGAATCTAAAGTACATAGAAGGAGCTAAAAGACTGAACCCCAGGCAGGCTCGCTGATCTTTATTCTTTTCCCTGTTCAGGTTTATCATAACATATAAACCTGGGAGCAAGAATGTAAAGGCAGATGCATTATCCAGATGTTTTGATCCTGTGGAGTCACTACCTATTACTCCTAACATACTTCCTGAGCATATTGTCATTTCTGCAACCGAATTGTCAGCTGATTTATTAGAATCTCTGCATCAATTTCAGGCAGAGGCCCCGTCGGGGAAACCTTATGAGTGTTTGTTTGTCGCTTTGCACTTACGACTATCTGTACTGAAGCAATACCATTGCAGTAAGGTAGCTGGTCATCCAGGAGTGACCAGAACCTTGGATTTACTCAAGCGACATTTCTGGTGGCCTTCCATCCGTACTGATTGTAAGGAATTTGTGTCAGCATGCACTATGTGTGCTAGAAGTAAGGCGACCAGGAATGCTCCTGCTGGTATGCTACAACCGTTGCTAGTTCCCAGTTCTCCCTGGACGCACATCTCAATGGACTTCATTGTAGATCTACCTGCGTCCCAGGGAAAAACGGTTATCTGGGTTATCGTGGATAGGTTCAGCAAAATGGCACATTTCGTACCACTAGAGAAATTACCTTCTGCTAAAGAATTGGTTGATTTGTTTATTGAAAATATTTTTCGTTTGCATGGCATTCCAGAAAATATTGTATCCGACAGAGGGGTGCAATTTGTGTCCCATTTCTGGAAAAACTTTTGTGCACATCTGGGTATGTCCTTATCTTTTTCCTCTGGATTCCATCCTCAGACAAATGGCCAGACAGAAAGAATGAATCAGTCTCAAACAGTTTCTGAGGTGTTATGTGTCTGCGTCCGAGGAAGATAGGGTTCAGTTTTTGCCATTTGCTGAATCTTCTCATAACAATTTATTGAATGCCTCTTCTAAACTGTCTCCATTCCAAGTGGTTCTCGGGAGATCTCCCAGATTCTCCTTTGTCCCCTCTTCTTCCTCATCCTTCCCAGTTCTGCTGGATTGGGCGATCAGGATGTGAGAGATTTGGGCCTCAGTCAATCAGAATTTAAAGGTAGCTGTTGCATCTCAGAAGCAACAAGCCGACCGTCATCGCTCTCCTCACCAGCAGTTTTCTCCTGGAGATCGACTATAGGTTTCCACGAAAAATATCGGTTTGCGCCAGCCTTCGGTCAAACTCGGTCCTAAATATATCGGTCCCTACCTTATTTCTGAAAAAATTAATGAAGTAACCTATAAGGTGTCTCTGCCAGCTTCCATGAAGGGGAGCAAGTATTTTCATGCATCTCTGCTGAAGTCTGCTGCCAATGCTGATAGTGATTCCACTCCTCCCCCTCCCGTGATTATTGATGGTGAACCTGAATATGAGGTAGAGACAATTCTGGACTCTAGGAAAATAAGGAATTCCATACAGTATTTAGTACATTGGAAGGGTTACGGCCCGGAGGAGAGATCTTGGATTCCTGCTCATAGACTTCATGCAGATGAATTGATTTCTGAATTTCATAATTCTCACCCAGATAGACCAGTTTTGGCGTGTTCGGAGTCCACGCCTCAGGGGGGGGGTAATGTCAGTAATCCTGCGCTTACCATGTCAGTTTCTGCTGCCTCCGCTAGCAGCGCATTTGGGACTTCCGCTGCGGCTGGCCGCATTGACAGGAATGGTGTTGGCAGCGCTCATGCGGAGTTCCGGCCACATGATACTCAGACTGTACATGAGGGTGGACGCATGCACTGGCAGCGGCGCTCCTCTTATGCTCTAAGGAAGCATGTCAGCTGATCACCTGTCAGCTGACACGCATGGTTCCACCTCCGGTTTCTGATTGGCCTAGCGGCTTGGGGGCATGGCCTTCTGCTTACCCGGGCTTCTTAAGCACTGTTCTGACACTTGCTCACTGTCTGCTCTAGCTTACATTTCTCAGTGAAGGCTTCAGACTTTAGTCAGTTCCGTGTGTGGCTGGAACCGGCAGGACCCCAGGGATTCCATACTAGCTCAGCTTATTATATATATTGATTATACCTGTGTTTGACTTCTGCCTGTTTCTCTGACTACTCTTTGCCTGCCGATTCTATACCTTTGCCAATCTGATCTGTTACCGACCACTGCCTGATTACTCACTTAGATATTGCCTGCCGATTTTGTACCTGACCAATCTGATCTGTTGCCGACTCGATTTATCTGACCATTCTTATATCTGTATTCAGTGTTTGTACTGCCTTCCACTGTTACTGTCTGTAAGACTTTACCCTTTCAGGGAAAGTCTGATATTTGTCTGTCTGCTAGTGCCCACACACACTAGCAGATCGTTACATTTTTTATTTTGTTTATTTTGGGAAGCCTAATCCAGAGGGGATATATTAAGAGTAAAGTGTATGGAGTGCTACAAATACAACCTAAAGAGTCTAAAAGATCTTGGAACAAGGTGAATGTCCTGGTTGGACCAACCAACGAACTGGCATCTATTCAGTACCATATTGCGGACTGTCACCAGTTTCCCCCAAGGTTTTGCTAATCAATATAGCTTGGACTTGGTTGCAAGGGACTGAGAACTGATTAACCACCCTGGCGTTCTGATTAAATCGCCAGGGTGGCTGCGGGAGGGTTTTTTTTAAATAAAAAAAAAACTATTTCATGCAGCCAACTGAAAGTTGGCTGCATGAAAGCCCACTAGAGGGCGCTCCGGAGGCGATCTTCCGATCGCCTCCGGCGCCCAGAATAAACAAGGAAGGCCGCAATGAGCGGCCTTCCTTGTTTTGCTTATATCGTCGCCATAGCGACGAGCGGAGTGACGTCATCGACGTCAGCCGACGTCCTGATGTCAGCCGCCTCCGATCCAGCCCTTAGCGCTGGCCGGAACTTTTTGTTCCGGCTACGCTGGGCTCAGGCGGCTGGGGGGACCCTCTTTCGCCGCTGCTCGCGGCGGATCGCCGCAGAGCGGCGGCGATCAGGCAGCACACGCGGCTGGCAAAGTGCCGGCTGCGTGTGCTGCTTTTTATTTGATGTAAATCGGCCCAGCAGGGCCTGAGCGGCAGCCTCCGGCGGTGTTGGACGAGCTGAGCTCGTCCAGACCGCTCAGGTGGTTAAGTACTGGACTAAATTGCTCAGTAGAGCAACCCTTTCCCCAGCCCACGCCCAACATTGGTACTGTGATCTGTATATGCTGTAAAGTGTTTGATTCTTGTATAAGAAGACTTATTGTACCTCACTATAATTTCTGTGTAACTAACAGTTTCCTTTTACAGGTTTTACCGATGCACCAGCTGTGAAGACTAGATATTGTGTATTTTTGACCCTTGATGTGCAAGGGAGGAGTGTTTTGACATTGAAGTGTTTTGGCCGATAACTATTGATGTGACTACTTTTCGGTTGCAAATACATTTTTCATAATTTCATCAGTCAGTGTCTGGTGGATTCCACTCAGATGAAGCCTGGGGATAGTGGTTTCATACGGGTTACACCGATATGCGGTGTGCTGCCAACTTTAGAGGTTAATAGTAGTGTTGCTTGAATACCTCATTATCCTATTCGAGTTTGGTCGAATTCGGATAGTAAACTAACCGAATTCACTCGAAGTTTGATATTCGAGTTAATCAAATATCCGATCCGAATATCCGTCACTATCCGAGTCTGTATTCGAGTAAAATATTGGAGCTGGCCTTAAATAGCTTTTAAAACTTGTATTGGAGGTCAATGATGCATGAAACCACCTTTTTTATGAAGAAGAACATCAAGTGATTAGGTGATGTAGTAGTTATAAAAAAGGTATCAAAAATAGTAAATTAACTTCATGAAAAGTGTTGGCATGAGAAGGTGTGTCCAAAATAGTTGTTGGAAGTCTTCATTTACGTCGTCTTCATCTTCTTCTTCTTCTTCTTCTATATCTTCTTCTTCTTCTTCTTCTTCTTCTATATCTTCTTCTATATCTTCTCCTTCTCCTTCTTCTTCTATATCTTCTTCTTCGTCTTCTTCTTCTATATCTTCTTCTTCTTCTTCTATATCTTCTTCTTCTTCTTCTATCTCTTCTTCATCTTCTTCTTCTATATCATCTTCTTCTCTATCATTATATTATGTGTCTTGGACACCTCTAAATTAAGTACAATTTTTTTTTCAAATTGATGCAGGCAGGAGGCAGCTATTTTTGAGCGTAATAGCTGGTGGCGCATGGGCAGCAGCACCTTGTAATGTGTTCCCTGGCAGTGGAGAGGAGACACAGACAGCAGGAGGAAAAATAACAGCAGGCAGCGTGAGGAGGATAAGTGTGTGGCAGACTGGCATTTGGCAGCAGGCAGGAGGGCAGGCAGCGAGACATAATAGGCCCTGGGTCCTAGCGGTGGTTCCAGGGCCGTAAATGAACAGCATGAGGTTCCAGACAGCGGTCATGAAGCCCACATTGTGTCTAATACACAATTGGGACAGCACAGTTTTCAACCCGGACACCTCTAAATTAATTACAATTTTTTTTTTCAAAATAATTCAGCTATTGTTGAGCGTAATAGCTGGTGGTGCATGGGCAGCAGCACCTTGTAATGTGTTCCCTGGCAGTGGAAACACACAGACAGCAGGAGGAAATACAGCAGCAGGCAGCGTGAGGAGGATGAGTGTGTGTGGCAGACTGGCATTTGGCAGCAGGCAGGAGGGCAGGCAGCGAGACATAGTAGGCCCTGGGTCCTAGCGGTGGTTCCAGGGCCGTAAATGAACAGCATGAGGTTCCAGACAGTGGTCGTGAAGCCCACATTTGTGTCCAATACACAATTGGGACAGCACAGTTTTCAACCCGGTCAAGCGCTGTCTGTGACTGGAGGAGAAGGATGCTGCTGCAGTCACCTCCTCTCTAGTCCCTGGCAGCTCTACACTCATGTAGAGCTCGTTGGTCAGAGACAGCAGGTCTGTGGTGCGTGTGCGTTTGCTGCTGGTGGATGCAGGCACCTGCTGCTGCCTCTGTGCTGGCTGGACAGTGGGGGTGGATGGCTCAGGGAAGGCTTCCTGCAAGCGCTCAACAAGGGACAGCTGCAAATCCCTCATTTGTTGCGCACGGTCTCCTCCTGCAGGCAGGAACTGGCTGAGCTTTCCCTTCAGACGTGGGTCCAGCATCATGCAGATCCAGATGTCCTCCCTCTTCTTCATCTGGATGACCCTTGGGTCCTTGCGCAGGCACCTCAGCATGTGCGCTGCCATTGGGAAGAGTCTGGCCACGTCTGCTGGCACATCATAGGCAGCCCCAGAGCTGACAGTGCTGTCCTCCTCTTCCTCAGTCCTTTCCACCTCATCCTCTCTCCACCCCAGCGCCAGTCCAGCTGCGCTCTGCTGCTGCCCCTCATCAGCAGCAAGGTCAGGGACCTCCACCAACTCCAAGCCCTCCTCCTCAGAGGTGGCCTGTGAAGCTGCCTGCAGCTCCTGCTGGTCCAAGGCTGCCGTTCCCTCTTCCAGTAGTTCATACAGGGCCCTGTCCAGCACACACACCAAGGGGACCCACTCGCACACCATTGCATGGTCCCTGCTCACCATGTTGGTGGCCTGCAGGAAGGGTGCCAGGACTGAGCACACCTTCTGCATGTGCCCCCAGTCCTCCGTGGAGATGATGGACGGGAGGTTGGTGGCAGCATGCCCAGTTGCAGTGAGGGAGGCAACTGTTGCTCATGCAACGTACTGGCTTACAGCCTGCCTCTGTTCAACCAGACCCTCCAACATCGCCAGGGTGGAGATCCAGCGAGTTGGAACATCGAGCATGAGCCGGTGCTGTGGCAGTTGCAGCTCTTTCTGCACCTCTTCCAGGCTCACCACGGCTGCAGGTGAGTGCCGGAAATGACGCACAACCTTCCTTGCCGCCTCAAGGAGTCGATCCATCCCCTGGTAGGTCTGCAGGAACTTTTGGACTACCAGGTTTAGGACGTGCGCAAGGCAGGGGATGTGGGTCAGGTCTCCCCTGTTGATGGCAGCAACAAGGTTTTCCCCATTGTTGGACACCACCTCTCCGACTCTGAGGCCTCTGGGGGTCAGCCAATTCCTCTCCTGCTCTCGGAGTTTGGCCAGGACGTGGTTCGTCGTCAGTTTGGTCTTTCCCAGGCTGGCAAATTCCAGCAGCGCTTGGCAGTGGCGGGGCTTCACGCTGCTGCTGAGGTGAGGGGTTTGGGCTGGTGTGCCGGAGGATGGAAGCGGATCAGAGGAACCTGCTGCTTTTCCGCTGACCCTGCATGGTGGCACCACCCACTGCATTGTTGGTGCTGCTGCTCTGACAGTGCCCGATGCTGCTCCCCCCTCCTCACCCCCTTCCACCAAGCTAACCCAATGCGCGTTGAAGGACAAATAGCGGCCTGTCACAAACCGGCTGCTCCACGAGTCCATGGTGACGTGGACCCATTGACCCACCGCGTGATCCAGCCCTCTCCCGACATTGGCCATCACAGAGCGGTGAAGTGCAGGGATGGCTGTGCGTGCGAAATAATGTCGGCTGGGGATTGGCCAATCGGGGGCTGCACACATCAGGAGTGCACGCATGTCGCTCCCCTCCTGCACAAGGGAATAAGGCAGGAGTTGGGAGCACATGGCCCGTGCCAGCAAGCCGTTCAGCTGACGCACGCGACGGCTGCTGGGAGGCAGAACCCTGACCACCCCCTGGAAGGTGTCACTGAGCAGGGTCTGGCGACGCCTTTTGCTGGCACAGGAATCAGTGGAGGGAGCAGAGGAGGCCACTGAGGACTGGCTGCCAGAACAGACCTCAGTGTCGGCGGCAGGAGTTGCAGAGGGAGGAGGAGCAGTGCGTTGGAGGAGGGCGGGTGGCTGCTGCCAACAGCTTCGCAGTGGTGGCGGGTCTGCCACTGCCACTGCCAGCTTCCTTCAACTTCACGAACTCCTCATGCTCATGAAAGTGTTTCCCTGCAAGATGGTTGACCAGAGAGGTGGTGCCAAACGCAGAGGGCTCCTTCCCTCTGCTGAGCTGCTTGCGGCACTGGTTGCAGGTGGCATACTTGCACTCCACATATGGCAGGGTGAAAAAATTCCATATTGGGGAAGTGAAGTTGCCCCTTCGGGTGGAAGGTGCTGCTGCCGCTGGTCTCCCTGTGGTGGTTGGGGAGGGGGGGGGTTCTTGGTGTGGCTGGTGGTGGCACTGGCAGAACTCAACTCCAGATCAGCACGCTGTGTGGCCTGCATACCATGCCCCTTTGTGATCCTGCCCATGCCTGCGATGCTAATCCTTCTAGCAAGGCCCACAGTTGCATCCTCCTCCTCCTCCTAAGAGCTGATGACATCCCCACTCCCAGGACCTGGCACCCAGTCTCTGTCCTTCACCCTGTGATCATCATCCTCCCCCTCCGCAAACATTACCTGCTGGGATCCCCCAAACTCCCCTTCTGCATGCATGGGCGGATGGACAGTCACCACTGTCTGACTGTCCAAAGCATCATTCCCCAAAGTGCCCATCAGCATCCCTTCCTCCTCCAATTCTGCCACAACAGCACTCCATAGCCCCGCTGTGCTTGGGGATAACAAGAAGGTGCTGCTGAGTGACAGGGTGCTGGTGTTGCCCGCTGGGGTTGGAGAACTGCACTCCTCCTCCTCCCCCCCAGGCAGTGCTGGGTGGCTGCTGCTGCTCTTGCGAACAGGAGTGGTGGCAGGGGTGGAGGACTTTGACCCAGAGCTAATGGTGGCCTGCTCATCCACCATCAGTTCTACCACAGTGTCTGCGTCCTTCTCCTCAATAGGACGGCTACGACCTGGTGGTGGGAGGAACATCTGCGCCACATGCTGCTGCTGTGTCTCTGCAGCATGACTCCCAGCTGTTGGGCGGCCAAGGCGTCCACGGCCAGTGGCTAATGGCGGAATAGCCACTGGTGCAGACGCAGAACTGCGCACGGTGGTGGTGGCGCGGCCGCCATGCCAACGACCTCCTCTCTAGGCGATGCCCTTGCTGCCCCTGCCCAAACCGCGGCTGGCAGTGCCTGACATCGTATATTTTTAATAGTATGCAAAAGGTGGATCAGCGCAACACCAGGCCACCTCCGAATGGCCTCCGATCAGAGGTGCGCTGAGCCCCCCCAGGAACAACAAACGCACCTTGAACCCAAACAGAAGCTCTGCATATACACCAAAAGCATGGCTGTTAAGTGGGAGCAGCTGACCAAAAACGAATTAAATTAGTACATAGCAAGGAAACGAGCAGCGCTACTTAAAAACAGACTAGTGCCTACCTGCAAAAGAGTGCAAGCCCCACTTGTGGGGTCGAATACACACCGAGCATACACATGACCTGTCTACCACTGGAGGATGTTAGTTTCCTGTAACAGCTTGCATGCAACCTATTAAGTACTCGTCCCTCCCACTGCAAAGAAGTCAATCCTCCATGGGAGGGGCCTAACACTAACTAAATCCTAACCTATGTATATGCATAGCCTGGGTGCGCTACCAATTAAAATTGAAAAATCGAAAATTGCGCAAAAGGTGGATCAGCGCACTAGTCTGTTTTTAAGTAGCGCTGCTCATTTCCTTGCTATGTACTAATTTTAATATTATACAAATGAAAAAAAAAAACATATGTATGTAAAGGCGGGTGGGACAAGTGGGGTACTTTAATGAGGTGGGACTGGTGGTGGTGGGTGTGTGAGGTGACGGACAGGTGCACTCTACAGCAGAGATCGGTGTAGCGCTAACGAGAGAGTGCGCACTGCGCACACAAAGACCCTAGCTGACGCTGACTGACGGAGTCCCTATACTCAGACTACAGTACAGTACAAGTCAGCAAATACACAATAGAAGTAATAGAAAAAAATAGGATGGGTGTAGCACTAACGAGAGGGTGCGGACAGCGCAGACATGCACTGCGCACACAAAGACCCTAGCTGACGGTGTCCCTATACACAGACTACAGTACAATTCAGCGAATACACAATAGAAGTAATATATAAACAATAGGACGGGTGTAGCACTAATGTGAGGTTGCGGACAGCGCAGATGTGCACTGCGCACACAAAGACCATAGGTAACGCGGTGACGGGCGGTCCCTATACACAGACTTGAGTACAGTACACTACAGTACTACTAACTAAACAATAGAAGAATCTAGCTAAATAATAGAACAGGTGTGACTAGATTACAGAGAGCAGATACAGCAGGACAGGTATAGCAGTAAAGCTGGGCCTTGCTAACTACAACATAGCACAATAATCTATCTAACACAGAAGTAGTAGTACAGGAGTAGAGTAGGACAGGTGAGAGCACAGGTAAGCTAGAGACTAGAGCACAGAGCAGGGCAGGCTGCCTTGCCTAGGCACAGGGCCTAGCTGCTGGCTGCAGCAGCACCAGTGACAGACAGTCTCCCTCCCTAGTCCCTAGTAATCACACAAACTAAACTGCCTAAAATACAATCTATCTACAATACAAAGCAATACAGTTCAATATCAAGTGTTGAGCCGCATCTACACGAGTACATGCGGCCGCGATGCTCCTTATCAATCGAGCCGCTCGATTGATAAGATCCGACAGGACGGATCTCCGCACCGCCGATTCCCTGCTCGCTCCCCGCCAGGAGACAATGGCAGGGAATCGAGTGGAAGATAAGCGGCGCCGGCGGGGACGAGCGGGCACGAGCGGGGAATCGAATGCGGCGCACACGCGCGGCAAGCGGGGGCGCGGCGGGCACGCGGAAGAGGCGATCCGGTGGCTAATCGAGCCGCCGGATCGCAGCTTCATCTACCCATGTAGATGAGGCTTTGGAGTGTAAAAACGCTTGGTTTAGAACAATAGAAATGTACTTGCACACAGACAAAAAGCACTGGAGCAGTCTCTCAGTACTATCAGTCAGTAAGTCGCAAGCAGGACGAGTGAGGCAAGATGGTGTCCACTATTTATAGAGGGGGGCTTGGCCAGGCTCCCCCTCTGTGATTGGATGCAGTCAGAGGGCTGGGAGCCCTCTGATTCGCTTGTGAGGACTCGAGGTAACACTCCTCTGCAGATATGAGACAGTCACTGGTCACTGTGGAGAAGGGATTCAACCTTGTATATAGCACAACTCTGTGCATGGCTCTGTGTGCTCCACACAGATCTCCTCCAGAACCCCCCAACTCCCCCCCCCCCAAGTTCTTCTCTCATTGGCTACATAGCTCCACAGTCTGGAAAATGCTCTCCTATTGGTGGCTGGAATCCCCACCTTCCAGTGGGAGAGAAAACTACAAGAACAGCAAAGTGTTCAGCACTTAACTGTTTCAGATATGAACATTCATTATAAGTCCCAGCAATATGATTATACAAAAAATACACTTTGTACAGGTACTCTATAGCCTTGCCAGATGGATGGCTACATAGATGTTTGGAGGGCTATCTGAGACACTGATGGAGTAAGCTTCATTTGGCTTTGGCCATTTTGTGGAAGAATCAGAAAGTCCTCTAGTAATAAAACACTCCAAAGAGCCTTTATCTGTCCTCAGAAAGGCACAGGCACCTATGTGCCTTATACAGTATGTGGATCTACTCAAGGTTGTGGATTCACCCTTGAAACTAGGCCAACATTAGTAGAAAGCTATTATGTGGCCTTGGCACCCTTCTGAATCACAATTAGACATTTTTTTTATTGCTTGATGGCAATAAAGTGATGAACATAAGTGATGTTTTATCACTGTTGGTTTTGTGATTTATTATTGTCAACTATATGTTATATGATATGTGATAATGTCTTACTTTTTATTCTATTATTGTTAATTATACTGCAATATGTAGGTTATTATTCCTCATTGCATATTATGCTGAGCTATGTTCAAAGTTAAATGTGAGGATACAACTTATTTTTCTCTATTCCATTACTGCAGTTATTCTATATAGGGAAAGCAGCACTCCGTCCAATGAAGTAGATAGGATGTGCCCAGGCTATCCGGTGACCAGTCGGATATACAATGTAGAAATGTAGAGCCGGCACCATCTAATTATATAATGCTCTTTTATTTGTATTACATAGTAGTCACAAAAAACGACGTTTCGGGGCGCAGCCCCTTTCTCAAGTTGGTGACAGCCTAAATAAATTGCAAAAGCATACACACTATATACCCCCACCCAGATTCAAAATAGCCAATCCTGGGTTGTAGAATATACAACCAATCAGGTAACTCAGGACACAATGCGGACCTGATAGGGAACATTAGCATGAGCGGGAACCAATAGAATGCTTGGGCACATACCTGTGTAGACACTCCAGCCACAGGCAGGGTCGCCCGCTCGTCCCGATGGACGCCGCCATCTGAGCCCGCCTCCCCCCTGGAACACGGCGAGGAAGCGTGCGCATTGGTCCACAGCAGCAGCGTGGCGTCACGTGGTCACAGACCACGATGCCGGAAGAGGTGAGATGCACAGATCCGCGTGAAGCGCAGAAGGAACAGCGCATATCACACGCCAGAGCGTCAGCCTCCACCGGCCTGGTGCCACCCACCACAGCGTGACCATGGCAACATCCAGCCAGGGAGCAGGATCCTCCCACCCGGGCTAGAGTGTAAACACACTGACGT
The DNA here is from genome assembly GCF_040937935.1 of Hyperolius riggenbachi. Lineage (NCBI taxonomy): Eukaryota > Metazoa > Chordata > Amphibia > Anura > Hyperoliidae > Hyperolius > Hyperolius riggenbachi. The sequence goes on from NC_090655.1 coordinate 142,606,269, forward strand.
GCTGTACCACAAATCCCAGCAATAGAGAGGAGAGAATCACCGGCCATATAATGACAAAGGGATGATTAAAGCTATAAGATGGCTGCATCTGCACACAAGTCTGAGGAATAAGAGAAATAACATAGATCAAAGGGAAACCAGCTCACAGCAACGGCGTCAAATCGTACTCTCTGTTTAATCCCCTAGGTTCCAAACAGTCAAGAGTTTTTATCCAAAATGCCTCTCTATAGAGAAGCCTTTTTAATCTACTGCCTCCTCTTCTCATAGGAGGGATGCCCTCAATGATTTGACAGCATAGCTGGCTGACCTGGTGCCCACATCGAACAAAATGAGCCGCAACCGACTGATCAATCAGTCGTTTGCGGATCGCAGACTTGTGTGCAGATAGCCTAATTTTAAATTTATTAGTGGTCTGTCCTATATAGATCAGTCCACATGGACATTTTAACAAATATCCCACATATTGAGAGTCACAGTTAAAACATCCACGTATGGGGTATCTCCTCCCCGTGTGTGGATGTACAGAAGTAGGGCTTCGAATGATGGAATGACAATGTACGCAATTAAGGCATGGGAACGTACCTGTCTTACCCGCATTGTCAGGTGGTCGTACTAGGGTCCTCATCTCTGCATGCACCTATCTGTCTCGCAGAGTGGGAGCTCGCTTGTATGAAAGAAGAGGTGGTCTTTGAAATTCACCCATGGAGGGAAAGGAGTCAGACAATATGTGCCAATGCTTTTTAATACTTTTACCAATATGGTACGACCATACATTATACTGTGATACAAATGGCAATCGATTGTCATTAACTCCTCTTCCTCTCGGGCAGGAAAGGTGTCCACATGCCTCCTTGCGTGCATCATCAATTACATGGGCAGGGTATTGTCTGGCCAAGAATGTATTGGCCATTTCAGTAAACCTAGTGTCTCTCACAGCTTCATCACCCACTATTCTGCCTATGCGTAAAAATTGGCTCTTAGGGATAGCTTGTCTAGTCGTGATTGGATGAAAGCTGTCATACATAAGGACAGCATTACGGTCTGTCGGTTTGACATATAAATCTGTACAGAGTACCCCATTATTTACGGAGACCATAGTGTCCAAAAAATTAACACTAGTCCTATCACAGTGAACTGTGAGTCTGATAGCTTCACACTGCTGATGCAGACATGACACAAACTCATCTAGGGTCGAACGCGGCCCCGCCCACACGCAAAACACAGCATCTATATATCTAAGCCAAATTTTGGCATGTTTTTGAAAATTACAATTAGTATAAACAAAACTCTCCTCATATACGTTCATATAGATGTTTGCGTAGGACGGAGCCACGTTCTACCCCATTGCCGTGCCCTGTACCTGTAGGAAAAATTTGTTGTTAAAAACAAAATAATTACATGTCAAAACTATCCTAAGAAGATCAATGAGAAACTGAATTTGAACATCAGAATAATCAGAAGCGATGAACAACGTATGTCGGACAGCCTCCACACCCCCATCATGTGGGATGGAGGTGTAGAGGCTCTCCACATCCATCGTAAGCAGAAAACAATCCTCCGGCAGTCGGGGCAACTTTGAAATACTGTCAAGGAACATGGCAGTGTCTCTCAGGTAAGATTTCTGGGTGAACACATAAGGTCTTAATAAATAATCTAAATATTTTGCCAAGGGGGACAGGATCGAGTCAATGCCCGACACTATTGGTCGGCCTGGTGGCAATTGGAGTCTTTTGTGAATTTTAGGGCAGAGGTATAATCTCGGTGTCTTTGGAAACTCAATACACAAGTATTTTGCCAACTTTGCATCAATAATGTTTTGTTCAAGTGCTTTATCTAAGAAGGCACTAACCTGTTTTTGAATATCTGATAGGGGGTCGCAGGGCAATGATTTATAAGTATTAGTATTTTCTAATTGTCGGTATGCTTCAGACAAATAGTCAGAAGTATTCATCACTACCACTGCTCCCCCCTTATCAGCTGGCTTAATGGTGATGGCACTATTTTGTTCTAATTCTGTAATAGTCTGATGCTCTTCCCTAGAGAGATTATGTCTAATCTGGATCCTATCCTCCCGCATCGTTTTTTGTACATCTGCCGTAACTGTGGTAATATAGCTATCAATTGCTTGACACGAAGGTGGGTGGAATGTGCTTTTCAACCGTAAGTTGGTATCGCCCATGGATAACTGGGATATGTCCTCCTGTTGTGTCGGTATGAACCTGGGCTGTTTAAAGTAGTGTCTTAGTTTGATCTGTCTGAAAAAGCGTTGTAGTTCAATGTCAAGTTGCAATGGATCTGGCCAGTGGGTGGGTGCGAAAAACAATCCCTTGTTAAGAACACGTAACTGTAACTCAGTCAATTCTATTGAAGAGATGTTGACCACAATACTCTCCGCCTCTATGTCTTGGGTTTCTGCCGCTGGCGCAGTCTGTCTCTGATACTTCCTTCGGCGCCCACCACGTCACTTTCGTCTTGGCTGGACTGATCTGTTGATTCTTCCGGAGTGCTGGTTGGTAAAAAAATCGGAAGATCCGTCTCCAATAGGCATAGGACCTGAAGGTTTAGGTTTACCAGGCTTAGCAGGTCGTGGGCTTCCTTTCGGATCTTTGGGGCGACTTGGCCGTTTATACGGTTGTTGCCAAACATAGACGTAACCCGTGGAGTAGTCTGCTGCATCACCTTGGAATTTTTGCCTCTTGATGGTTTCCGTTTTAGTTCTAGTAATTTGTCTGAGTTCTCCAAGTTCCTGATTGACCTTTTGAGTTTCTTCCTCTGTTAAAAGTTCATGTAGTTTAGATGTCAACTCATCAAGTTGTTTGGTCAATGTTGGAACTTCAATTTGGATACGGTTAATGGTAAGTACCATAGCATCAAAAAAGGCCTTATTCCATATGAGAGACCATGTGTGGCAGAAGTTAGGGTCCTGAGGGAACATGATCGGACTGACATGAGCTCTAATGCCTCTGGGTATTCTTCCCACCTTAAGGTATTCTGCCAAGGTAGATGCATGTAATTCCAACGATATCTTAGTTTTCTCCAATCTTTCAATTTGTTGCGTAAGGTCTTTGTATCTGAAGCATTGAGAAAAGCTGTCTCAGCAGTAACAGAGGATACAGCGCGTGCTGTCTCATCAGATGTAAATGAGAAAGTAAGACTCCCAATGTCTATCGGCTCCATCTTGGGGTTTCACTAGAGGACGGGTGCAAGCCAAAGTGGTAAAGTAATGCTATATAAGGAAAGCAGCACTCCGTCCAATGAAGTAGATAGGATGTGCCCAGGCTATCCGGTGACCAGTCGGATATACAATGTAGAAACGAAGAGCTGGCACCATCTAATTATATAATGCTCTTTTATTTGTATTACATAGTAGTCACAAAAAACGACGTTTCGGGGCGCAGCCCCTTTCTCAAGTTGGTGACAGCCTAAATAAATTGCAAAAGCATACACACTATATACCCCCACCCAGATTCAAAATAGCCAATCCTGGGTTGTAGAATATACAACCAATCAGGTAACTCAGGACACAATGCGGACCTGATAGGGATTATCAGCATGAGGGGGAACCAATAGAATGCTTGGGCATTGCTGTGTAGACACTCCAGCCACAGGCAGGGTCGCCCGCTCGTCCCGATGGTCGTTGCCATCTGAGCCCGCCTCCCCCCTGGAACACGGAGAGGAAGCGTGCACATTGGTCCGCAGCGGCAGTGTGGCATCACGTGGTCACAGACCACGAAGCCGGAAGAGGTGAGACGCACAGAACCGCGTGAAGCGCAGAAGGAACAGCGCATATCACACGCCAGAGCGTCAGCCTCCACCGGCCTGGCGCCACCCACCACAGCGTGACCATGGCAACATCCAGCCAGGGAGCAGGATCCTCCCACCCGGGCTAGAGTGTAAACACACTGACGTGCTGTACCACAAATCCCAGCAATAGAGAGGAGAGAATCACCGGCCATATAATGACAAAGGGATGATTAAAGCTATAAGATGGCTGCATCTGCACACAAGTCTGAGGAATAAGAGAAATAACATAGATCAAAGGGAAACCAGCTCACAGCAACGGCGTCAAATCGTACTCTCTGTTTAATCCCCTAGGTTCCAAACAGTCAAGAGTTTTTATCCAAAATGCCTCTCTAAAAATAATAACTGCAGTTATTATTATTATTGCAGCATTACCAGCAATGGAGAGTAAAGGTGACCATACATCAGGCGACTTGCCGGCAAATCGACCATTTACTTTGATTATAATCGAATCTGATGAAAATCGGTGCCACCAAGTCTATGCTCAATCCATGATGTGACCAATTTTGGGCCGAAATTGGTCTCATCATGAATTAGTCGGACATGCTGCAAGATATAGGGCAGATTGCTCGACTGGGTGCATAGCAGTAACAGCGCGGGATACTGAGACAAGTGACAAAACCCCCGATGCTGTTCCCCCAATGTACAATGTACCCCCCGGTGCCCAGTGCATTATACATTATCTTTCTGTGGCTGCCACTGGCTCTGGGCGCCATCCATACTCGGGCCCCCCCTTATTGCCGGAGTTACGTGGGCGCATTTGTGTGGTCACACACGCACCCACGTGTACGTCGGCAACCACGTGGGGCATGTGTATAGATGAAGGTTGGTGTCCGGAGCCAGTGGTGGACAAGTGTCAGACATAAAAAAGTAATGTATAGTGCACTGGCCACTCAGTGGGGGGAGGGGGGGGGCACAGTGAACATTAGGGGGACAGCGTTGGGCCGGCGAGGTGGCGGATGCAGAATCACATGACCAATTTTGTGTTGATTTCAGCATAAGATTGATTGGGAATCGGCCTGCGGTGTATGAGCAGTCAACAGATCTCTTTTTAATCAGATTCAATTAGAGAGAGATTTGTCTCTTGGTCAAATATGCCTATCATTACTAGATGTATGGCTTCCTTAATTGTAAGATGTATTTCTTTTGAAATCTACATGGCAGGAGATTTTTTTTATCACATTTGGGTGGATGCAATCAGTGAGGGACTATTCCTGCTGATAAACTGTGTTTTTTCTCAATTCTGGTTTAGTAAAGAGGAGGGGTTTTGTTTTCCATATTATAAAGACATACTAGTAATATTCTATTAAATTTGTGTCACTGTAAATAGTTGCACCCTTTATGTGATTCCCACAGTTTAGTTAGAGCAACTGATTTTAGGCAGCACAACATAGTGTCCAAGTGATAGACATTTACCATTCCTCGGTTACACCTGCCTATTCAAGTTGCATTATAGCTTTTTCAGTCTCACATACAGGGGTGTAACAATAGACCCTGCAAGGGATGCAGCCACAGGGGGCCCCAGAAGCCACAGAGGGCCCCAACCTTACAGACTGCCAACTAAGGGCAGAGAGAGAAAAAGGTTTTCTGCTCTCTGCACAATTGTTCTAATGACTACATCTGCAATTGTTCTAATCACTGCATGACTGATAATGAATCATACAAAGTTTTGCAGACAAAGATTTGTAGACCGTCCCTATTCAGTGTGCAGCAGGCTCTTGTGTACAGCGCCTAGCCCCCAACCTCTCTATCACTCCCCAAGTGATCTGTACTGAAGTGATGCTGGAGAAGTCTGCAGAGCCAGTTCTGCTCCATCAGAGATGGACAGAATGAATGTAATAAGCTGAGGCTGGGAGCATACTCCTCTGTCAGTTTTCTGTATGCATTTTCTGCACACCATGTGTGTTTGTATGTGTGAAAACATGCACATTTTATCACAGAAGCTAATGTAATTAATAGAGAAAATGCGTGCAGCCCTTCACTGCTGTCTGTTTATAGCTGCATGGGGAAAACACATTCTAGTGTGCAATAGCCAACTGAATAACATTAGTTCTGAGTTCCAAAGTTTTGCAGGGGGGCCCAATGATTTCTAGTTATGTCCCTGCCTACATATGTGTAAGATAGCTACACCCCTCCCTCAATGAACACCCACAGGGAGGTGGGGGGGGGGGGGTCAGCAAGGACTGGAGCACATGTGTGGATTAGGAGTACCTTTTGTATAACGGATACAGGGAGGTTTTGACAAATCAATTTATTTTCTGCCAACAAAGCACAAGGTTACGTCAGTACTATTTAGGGTTGTCCTTAGAACCTCATTTCAGTTCAAGGAGTTCAAGGCAAGACTTCCTAACACTGCAGGGTGGCCTCTTGAGCGTGACCCAGTGGCTGCAGCTCTTGAGCGCTTTGAGTCTAATAGGAGAAAAGTGCTATACAAATGTTTGGATTATATTCCCTTTATCCACTAATTGGATTTGTTTGCATTGTAATATTCTATTAACCAATGTTCTGTACAAAATGTGCACATGTATACTATTCATCTGCACTGTTGGTTTAATTTCCCTTAGTTATTTTTTACAACAATTTGCGTGTGCGTGTGCGTGTGCGTGTGCGTGTGCGTGTGCGTGTGTGTGTGTTTTATACATCTTTGAATCCCTCAATGTACAACTTAGTGGGTTTCCCATGTCTTGTCATTACTTTTATAGAACAACCATTGCTCAATTTTGGGACTGTCTCTGCAGCAAAGTTGACAGCATAAGGTATGCTCTATTTGTGTCCCCAAACTCACACTTTTTTTTTTTAATAAAAGAGTTCATACAACCTTCTCTTTAGACTACGCAACAGCTCCCTGTTGTCTGAAAAGCCACTGCAACATGTATAATGTAGAGTTCCAGCTGATAAGGACATCACAAATCAGCCAATTTTTTGCCAGGAGTCACATGAAGTGTGCCATGAAGCGCAAGTAAGTTAACTTCCCCTGACCCTGTCCACCTGCTCATGTGCTTAAAGAGGAACTCCAGTGAAAATAATGTAATAAAAAAAGTGCTTCATTTTTACAATAATTATGTATACATGATTTAGTCAGTGTTTGCTCATTGTAAAATCTTTCCTCTCCCAGATTCACATTCTGACTTGTATTACATGGTGACATTGTTACTGTGGGCAGATTATGGAGCTGTTTCTAGCTGGTCTGGCTTTAACAGACAGCTATTTCCTGTCTGAACATTGTTACATTGTGACAGTTTGCCCAGAGTACCGTACGGTACCAGAGCCTCTTGTGGGAGGGGTTTCAGCACAAAATCAGTCATACAGCGCCCCCTGATGGTCTGTTTGTTAAAATCATTATTTTTCTCATGTAAAAGTGGGTATCAGCTACTGATTGGGATAAAGTTCAATTCTTGGTCGGAGTTTCTCTTTAAGTGTGGTATTCAGGAGAATTTGGTTTTCTGAATTCAACACCCTAAATATGAACACTGACTCTACTTGGTCAAAGGTTAACACTACTTAGTAGCACTTAATTTTTGTGATGAGTGCAGAAGAATGTGCATTAAAGTTACATTGTATTTGTCGGTGCCCAAGAGCTGATTAGATCATTACAATTTGAAAAAGTCAGCAAGAATCTGAACCCAGTCAGATGCAATAAACAACTACTAGCATTGTCCAGTTCCTCCTTATGTTGTCTCTCGTGCCAAATACACCTAGCTATCTGACCTTCTCATTACTAGTCGGGCTAACAATAGAATCCAATGAATGTTACTACCTTTACAGACGGGGAAGAAAAGCAACTACAGTCATTCCTCTTGGATGTATGGTCACTCTCAGAGGTGATCACTCTCCAAGTAAAAGTAATGGGGGGCAGAGCTACTGATGTTATGTTAAACTATGTTAATAAAACCGTAAGAAGTGCCCAAACAACCATAAGAAAAATAAAAACAAAAGGGAGTACAAAAAAACACCTCCAGAAAGGGATTGGCAGGTTGAGCAGCAAGGATTTATCCTATACTATAAAATCCCTATGTCGCTGCGTTCCCTGACCCTTTGTCCATGCATTGTGCGGCACGTGGGTGGACTTGGGAGAGCAGGACGACGGGGCCAGGGGGCGGGCGTGTGCACGCATTGCGGCCGTGCCCGTGCATGAGCATTGACCGGCGGCAGCAACAGGCAAGAGGAGAGAGGAGTTGGGAGGGGAGAGGCCTAACACCCGTTTTTTAACAGGTCTTAGGCTTAGTTGCTCTATAAATTCCAACAAAGATTTACCCAAGACAGTTTGCTACCAGTAGACAAGTGTTTTTACACTCTCTTTTTTCAGTTTGCAATTATTCCATATCTGCTTAGACTTCTCCTGCACAGCTGTGTTTTTGCTATCACTACTAACTGACCTTCTCACCCTTTCTTCCTCCATGCCTTTGTTCTGTATATCACTCAGGCCTCCTTTTTATGGTGGGGGGCGGGGCATGGCTTTTCTACTGCTCTAATTTGACTGTCTGCTGTTTAAAGTTGAGGTGCTTTACTGGTGAACTGTGGGGAAGAATGTGTCTAATTTTACATAGAAAACAGTTGAAAATGATGTTATCTGCTTTAGTGACACCATCAGAAAAAAAATATTTTGGACCCATTAAAGCCTCTTAAAATGTTGCTAACAGTTTTACTGCAGATGGTAATGCACAAGTAATTATTAATAACATTAAATTACAAAAGAGCTTATGTAGCATGGATATGTGTCAACTCAGCTTTTCTACAAGTTTAGCTTGCCTTTAAGATCATTACATTCTAGCAATTTTCTGTAGAATGTGGAATAATATGCTCCATTAAAATAAAAAGTCAATTTTACCTGCAATACCTTTACATTTTATGGCCGTAGGTACATTAATCCCATCTTGCTGTACTTAAGATTGTGAGAGACAGAGCATAAGTAGTGATGTTTAAATGTCCAAATCAGCTATAAATGTATATGGCTTAAAAAAAAAAAAAAAAAAAAAAAAAAAAAAAAACATCTTTGCAACAGTCTTTAAGTGCAATACAAGGCATTTTGCATATATATATACTGTATATTTATTTTCTTAATTCCCTTTCCATATAGTTTCTGTTTTTTGCGGTAATGGTGGGCTTATTCCTTTTCAGTCTAGCCATATACACATGCTGGAATTAACTAGGCTGGGGCAGCTGATAAAATTGCCTTGGACTCTAGACTCTAGCATATGTACGGGGGCCCACTAACATCCCATAAAGATATGACCTGTGTCTGAGTGACTCCTGATTGAGAGTGACCCCCTTTCACACTGCTTTGCCACTAACCCTGACACTGGAAGCCATTCTACCATGTGACGGCCCTGCTCCAGAATCCATAATAACAGATGCATTGCTAACCTCTAGGTTAGTGATACACCTATGCAGAAGTTGGCCCCAAACTGTTTCCTGATCAAATCCTGATCCCTGTGGGCAATAGTAATTGGAAAAGTGTACATAGTAAAAGCTGAGAGACCTGACAAGTTTTGTAATAGTCCATCTCCTCATGGAGGATTCTCAGTATTACCTTTATTCTTTACAAAACCAGCCTCTCTACTAACTTTCACTTGTATTTGACAGATGGACTGAACAACGGCAGTTCAGTATGTACTTTTGTATATAAAGTAATAACTGAGAATCCCCCATGAGGAGATGCACTAGTCCAAAACCTGATAGTTATTTCAGATTTTAAATACATACATGATGACAAAGATTTATCCCAGAGTAAAAATGTACTATAAATTACTTTTCTCCTATGTTGCTGTCACTTACAGTAGGTAGTAAAGATTGACAGATTGTGAACTTGTCCGTCTCCTCATGGGGGGCTCTCAGGTATTTATTTACTAAAACAATTACTGAAAGGTAGTTGCTCAATTCAAATGCCAAAACAGGGTGCAATTGAATAGATGCTGGCCAGCATCTTTGTATAGATCCTTTACAGGGAGCGCTTTTGTAAAGAAATACTGGACTAGTTTAAAATATGTCACATCTGTCAGCTTTTTACTACCCACTGACTGTAAATGACCGTAACATAGGGAAAAAAAAGCAAGTGAGAGTATATTTTTCTAGAACAAAATCTACATTTGATATATATTAGAGGTGGGATGAATCCACAATTTATTTGAATCCGAATACGTTCTTGAATATCTTGAACCTTTCAGATCTCATGAATCCTATATACAAGAATTGTGTGATTCATGGTATAATTGCCCCCAGTATAGGTAGCAAAGCATAGGTGTCCCCAATATAGGTAGTCAGGCATAAGCACTCCCAGTATAGGTAGCGAGACAAGGGTAGCCAGGTATAGTTGCACCCAGTATAGGTAGGCAGGCATAGGTGCCCCAAGTATAGATAGCAAGGTATAGTTGCCCCAGTATAGTTAGCCAGGCATAGTACCCAGGCATAGATACCCATGCATAGTTACCCCCAGTATAGGTAGCCAGGCACAGGTAGCCAAGTATAGTTGCCCCCCCCCCCCATACAGGTAGCTATGTAAATGTGCCCCCAGTATAGGTAACCAGGCACAGTTTCCACCATATAAGTATCTATGTAAAGGTGCCCCAGTATAGATAGCCAGGCATAGGTAGCCAGGTATGGTTGCCCCATATTGGTAGCTAGGTAAAGGTGCCCCCAGTATAGGTAGCCTTTGGTATAAGTGCCACCTGCATAGGTAGCTCCCCAGCCTCCTCTGCTCCTCCCGAACTTTCGCTGCTCCCCCCATAGATACAAGTCCGATGAAGACTTGATGATAAAACGCGTCACGTGAATTACTGATGGCAGGCTTGTGACTGATGTCCTCTATCTCCTTCGTGCCTCCACACCCTTCCGGGACTGGTAACTACACATGAAGATGAGGCGTTCTCTGTATGTATGTGGAGACGTCCCGCTGATATATGAGCAGTTAGTGATCACAGACATATCTTTATGCCCAGCGGGGCCAGCTACTACTCGAGGACCTTATCAACTGGACCAGATAAGTTATTGCCTGCACATGGCGAGCAACTGCAAGCTGCTATAAACAAGGCTACAAAGATTACAGATATGGCTAATTACTGACCATCTGTTTCCCTATAGGCCTTGTGAGTCCTTTGGAATTATTGTTTGTTAGTCAGTGAAGTTAGCCAAGGCATTGGCTGTAATAAATGCGTATATATGATAAATATAGAGGCATGCTTACATGCATTGATGCGTATAATGATGCCCATACATGGTACAATTGTTACATTTTTTTCGATTAGATAATTTCGTTCAACTATTTAGTTATATCGAATATAAAGATTTTTTCAACATGTTCAATCGAATTTATATTTTCCACCTTCATGGACATTGGAGCGGGCTGCTAGGAAGGTTCTTCTCGACAATAGAATATTATTATATCAGCTACAAAGGTTTTTTTTTTTTGGGGGGGGGGGGGGGGGTATTCACTTTGATAAGTCTGCTTGAATTTAGATATAATAAAGAATTTTTGCATATTTATGATCTTTGTGCTTCCTTAAAGGGGCACTACAGCGAAAAACTGTAAAATTTAAAATATGTGCAAACATATACAAATAAGAAGTACATTTTTTAAGTAAAATGAGCCATAAATGAATTTTTTTTCTATTTTGCTGTCACTTACAGTAGGCAGTAGAAACCTGACAGAAGTGACAGGTTTTGGACTAGTCCATCTCTTCATAGGGGATTCTCAGCAATGCTTTTATTCTTTATAAAGATATTCCCTAAAAAGGATTAAAATAAGGATGCTGGACAGCTTCCCTAATCCCTACACAGTTTTTTGGCAGTTGGACAGAGCAACTGCCATTCACTATGTGCTTCTGAAAAGAAATATATCTCTGAGAATCCCCTATAAAGAGATGGCCTAGGCCAAAACCTGTCACTTCTGCCAGATTTCTACTATCTACTGTAAGTGACAGCAACATAGGAGAAAAGTAATTTATGGCTTATTTTACTCTGGAAAAATGTACTTCTTATTTGTGTATGTTTGCACATATTTAAAATGTTACAGTTTTTTGCACTAGTGCCTCTTTAATTGCTTGATTTAGTACTACTTATTGTAAGGTTGAGACAAGCAATTTATAATGAATAGGAAGATGTCCCATACATCTTCTTGTGTGCTAGCATGATATAGTTGCCCCCAGTATAGGTAGCCAGGCACAGTTGCCCCCAGTATAGGTAGCCAGACATAGTTGCCCCCAGTATAGGTAGCCAGGCAAGGCATAACTAGTCCTGTATAGTTGTCCCCAGTGTAGGTAGCCAGGCATAGGTGCCCCCAGTATAGGTAGCCAGACACAGGTAGCCAGGTATGGTTGCCCCCCATATAGGTAGCTAGGTAAAGGTGCCCCAGCATTGGTAGCCAGGCATAGGCTGCCAGGTACAGTGGCCCCTGTAAAGGTAGCTAGGTAAAGGTGCCCCCAGTATAGATAGCCTTTGGTATAAGTGCCACCAATATAGGTAGCCCTCCAGTCCTCCTCCGCTTCCCCCCTCCCCACATAGATAAAAGTAGTGCATCATCTAATCTATCTAGCCTATTTGCAAATAGGGCTTGTAATTATTAAAATAGTACAGCAAAGTCCCCATTATCCAGAACTCAGGCACCCGGTAGTCTCAACTGAGGGGAAAATGAGGGCTGAACTTCTGCCATTTGAAGAAAATAAATAACTTGCCTTACTGTGTTGTTGGTATGAATTTAGTGCCAGTTCAAGCAACCTGCAAGCATATCTATGTGGCATCAGGCAATCCTCACCTTTGTCGGATACCCGGGAATTTGCTGTATAAACAAAACATGGAAAAAAACAATTCTTTATTTCCTTGAAAATATTGTCACAATACATTGTACTAGAGATATAATTTCAACATTGTAATAACCAAGAAAAATAGGCAAATAAAATGTGTGGGTTTTATCTATAGTAGCACTTTTGTTTTCAATCTATAGTGGATAAAACCCAAGAAATGACGTATTCATTTTTTTTTTCTTATTTCCTTTAACCACTTGCCGACCGCGCACTCATAACGCGCGTCGGCAAAGTGGCAGCTGCAGGACCAGCGACGCAGTATTGCGTCGACCAGCTGCAGGCTGATTAATCAGGAAGCAGCCGCTCGTGCGAGCGGCTGCTTCCTGTCAATTCACGGCGGGGGGCTCCGTGAATAGCCTGCGGGCCGCCGATGGCGGCTCGCAGGCTAAATGTGAACACAAGCGGAAATAATCCGCTTTGTTTACATTTGTACGGCGCTGCTGCGCAGCAGCGCCGTAAGGCAGATCGGCGATCCCCGGCCAATCAGCGGCCGGGGATCGCCGCCATGTGACAGGGGACGTCCCGTCACTGGCTGCACAGGACGGATAGCGTCCTGTGCAGCCCGGAACACCAGGGGGGCCAGGTAGGAGAGGGAGGGGGAGGATTTCGCCGCGGAGGGGGGCTTTGAGGTGCCCCCCCCCCCCCCCCGCAACACCCGCAGGCAGGAGGGATCAGACCCCCCCAGCACATCATCCCCCTAGTGGAGAAAAAAGGGGGGCGATCTGGTCGCTCTGCCTGCACGCTGATCTGTGCTGGGGGCTGGAGAGCCCACCCAGCACAGATCAGCAACAACAGCGCTGGTCGTTAAGGGGGGGTAAAGGGTGGGTCCTCAAGTGGTTAAGATGCATAGGAAATAAGATAATTCTTAGCAAAAAGTACCACCGAAAGAAAAGGAAGTTTGTAATGTAAAAAAACAAACAAAAAAGAGAGTTAATTTAGGTGTGATAAGTAGTGAAAATGTTATTAGAAAATTCATGGGAGGAGTGAAATGACAGAATTGCTCTGGTTTTTTTATGGGAAATACCCTGTGGTAGAGAAGTGGTTATAATTTTTTGCTAGAGTGGTCCTTTAACAGTATTTTAAAATTTAGTTTTATAACTGTGCGTTCCACTCTTATGGATCACAGGAGAATTGTGAGACTAAATAAACATATAGTTACAAGGAATGTATATGCAATAGTAAAAGATTTATCATACATGTAAAAGTGGAATCGTGAAGGTGTATCACTATTGTGTCTTTATGCCTGACAGCATGAACTCATGAGGACATGAAACAATGATATGCTTCTTTGACATAAAATTATTTCTTTGTACCTAAATGGATCTCTTCCAAAGGTTTCACACAGGTTCCAAAAGAAAATGAACCAGGAGTTAATCATTAAGAAATTGAGGTGCGTGTAATTGTATGCATTATGCATGGTTAGCACATTTTACTTTGTTTTGGATATGGTGGTGCTAGAAACGACTTAATAGAGTCGGTTATTATGCTGAATATCATGATAACATTACCATAAAGGGAAGGTCATTGAAAGAGCTAGTAAAATCACTTCTTAAAATTTTTCCTGATTCAAATTATTTTTCAATAGATATAATCTAAGCTTCTTTAACAACAAATTATATTTTTGTAGTGTGCAGAAATTGTTCACTGAAACATAACAGCAATAATAATGATACTTTTATGATAAATAGTCTTAATAGTGTACAAATTAAGAACGTTTATGCCTTAAAGGAATACTGTAGGGGTCGGGGGAAAATGAGTTGAACTTACCCGGGGCTTCTAATGGTCCCCCACAGACATCCTGTTCACTTCTGGAATTTCAGACTCTAAAGTCTGAAAACCGATGTGCCTGCATTGCCGTGTCCTCGCTCCCGCTGACATCACCAGGAGCATACTGCGCAGTCACAGACCATACTAGGCCTGCGCAGTATGGTCCTGGTGACGTCAGCGGGAGCAAAGACACGGCAATGCAGGCGCAGTGGTTTTCAGACTTTAAAGTCTGAAATTCAAGAAGTCAACTGGAGGCGGGGCCGGAGCATCGGTGAGTGGCTACACGGGCACAGGATGTCTGCGGGGGACCATTAGAAGCCCTGGGTAAGTTCAACTCTTTTTCCCCCGACTCCCCTACAGTACTCCTTTAAAGTGGAACCCCATTTTTGTGGAGATTTATGGTGTCCCTTTAGATCAGCTCTGTAAATTGTTAGGAATGGTGACACACAAAACCTCTGCTAACTTACATGTTTTGCATAACCATTCCACAGTGCTCCACAAAGAGACAGATAGAAGTATCAAGCCTGCTGCAAATTCTACACTTAGAACAGATGTAGAAAACCAGTTAAAAAAGGCTCCTCCTTTTTGACGTTTTAATCGCATAAGAAGAGGAAAATTCAGGATAGCAGGTCCATAAATACGTAAGCGGGGGCAAAGGGATACTGAAAAATTGTAACTACATTAACCACATCAGTTTATCTGGATGACTATAGTCGTTCAGATAGACACTGCTCAAGTCTAACTGGACGCGTATATGTGTCCAGTGTTACATCCTGGTGAAATGTCCATGTCGCTAATTGGGTAAGGGGAACAAGGGTTTCCTAAACCAATTGCAGTGCCTGAAATGAATGGACATGACCCCGATCAGGGGCCATGTCGATTCATAATAACAAAAGTAATGAAAAGTAGACAAAAAAAAAAACACTTCCTGGTAAACCAGGATAGTGTGTCTAGAGCCATCTACTGGCAAAAAGTTAAATTACAAACAACACACATTTATATTAAAAAAAAAAAATAATACAATTAATCCCTTCCAAAGCTCCCACCCTAGTTACCAAACAAACGCATGTAAAAAAAAAAAAAAAAAAGTTAAAAACCCATAAATAGTTGCCTTAAAATAGTTTTTTTTTAATATGTATGTCATGAGGGTATATTACGGTTATTTCAGTACATAAGGACTTTCAAATGAGCAGACACACACACAAAAAAAACCCAAAACAGAAAAAATACACTTTACTTCCAAATAAGATATTGGTGCCATATATTGAACTAGGAACAAAATTTAAGTGATGCGATAGCCAGGAAGCTTTCGGGTAGATAAGATGGGCGAGTTTTATTTATAGTAACATTGCTTATTTTAAAACTATAGGGGATAGAATTGGAGAAATAGTGTATTTTTTTAATTTTTTTTAATTTTTTTTGCCTATAAAATGCATAGAAAATAAAGTAATTACTGAAAAACCAAATTTGTGGTGAAAAGAAGAAGATATAGATCATTCACACATGAGAAGCAGTGATAAAGTTATGGCCAAATGAATGGGAGGGGCTCTGACAGGTGAAAATGGCTTTTGTCGTTAAGAGTAAAATGGCCTGTAGGCTGAAGTGGTTAAATAATATGTGTGTTCATGCAGTAACATGCTTGTGCTAAACTGCAAAAGTATCTTCTGATCAACAGTATGATACTATACAATAATGATTTTTCACCCTTTACTTTCCATCTGACCTCAGAGGTTCATATTTCTGGGTTACTAAACATTACTTCCAAGTGAATATAATCTAAATGCTGTGTTCAGCTATTTGCATGTCAGGTTGGATCTAAGCATAGAAAAAAAATAGATTAGAAAGAATACTATTCTGACTGATTAGCAAATAACATTGCAGATACAGAATTTCTGAGGGGTAGCAAAATCTGCATTGTTTAACAATTACAGAATGCCTAGATAGTTCAATGTGACCCAAGACCACTAAGAGATTGTAAGGGATCTAAAAATGCATTTATAGATGTGCAGCCTTGATTTCAGGGGCATACAGATATGATTTGCTTATTCAGAAATGATGCCGTATAGATAACCACAGTTGCTCACTTAACCACTTAAGTCTATCTGGACATAAATAGTTACCTAAGGGTCTGAACTTTTTGAATATGCATGTCAAGAGAGTATGCTACTATAATTTTTTAAATTATAAGCTTGTAAATAGTGATGGACACAAATTGGAAAAATGCACCTTCATTTCCAAATAAAATATTCTCACCATAAATTGTGATAGGGACATAATTTAAATGATGTAATAAGCGGGATAAATGGGCAAATAAAATACATGAGTTTTAATTATGGTAGCATGTTTATTTTTTTTAATATATAATTTATTGAAGAAGTAAGACTATTTCCAGCTCTCATATCAATTCCAATACAACATGTTATCATATTCTCTTCTCCAAATTTCAAAATACAAAATAAACAAAACCCATTAAAGAGAATCTGTATTGTTAAAATCGCACAAAAGTAAACATACCAGTGTGTTAGGGGACATCTCCTATTACCCTCTGTCACAATTTCGCCGCTCCCCGCCGCATTAAAAGTAGTCAAAAACAGTTTTAAAAAGTGTGTTTATAAATAAACAAAATGGCCACCAAAACAGGAAGTAGATTGATGTACAATATGTCCACATATAGAAAATACATCCATACACAAGCAGGCTGTATACAGCTTTCCTTTTGAATCTCAAAAGATCATTTGTGTGTTTACCTTCTGTCCCCTTCTTCTCTCATGCACTGAACATTACAGGCTTCCTGCAGACAGCTCTGCTTGTGCCTGTGTTTGTCATCCCTCAGTATGTGTCAGCCAGCTACTTTCACAGCCTAACAGAGGAGGATTTTTATCCAGCTCTTCTATCACTGATAAGATAGCAGAGAAGCTGCTGGCTTATGTAAATAAAACACACACTGGAGTGTGCATAGAGGAACAGACCAGCACGGAAGAGTTGGCAGCCTTCCAGACACAGGCCGACAAGTCTGACAGGGGAAAGATACATTGATTTATTACAAAGACCGTGATAGTACAAAGTGCTGCAGTGAGCCAGAACACATTAGAATAGGTTTAGGAACTTATAGGATGGTAGAAAAAACGTTGTAATTTTTGTTACAGAGTCACTTTAAGAAACCCCCCCCCCTCTCTACTCTCCCCAATCCTCAAATCAACAATCTCACAAAGAATTCAACATTATTAGAATTTCTTCTTTAAAGATCCCCTCCACCAATTACCATACAAAGTACTACAAAAGTAAGAAAAAAAATCATTTTTAATTACAGGAAGCTCCTTCCCCTACATCTCCACCATACTCCTTAGTATCCTGAAATTCACTACATTTTCCCCATTTAACATTAAATGCTTCCACTCTATCCTGCTGCAAAGCAATCTGATTCTCCATACTCTTCACCATATTAACCCTCTCAACCCATTCTTTCAGGGTTGGAAAACTCTGGCATCTCCACTTAACTGGGATTAAACTTTTAGCCGCAATCAGAAGCTGGGGAACAAAAGATCTCCTATATTTACAAATAGACATAGATGTTTCATGCAGCAATACCTTTACTGGATCCCAATCACCACACTCTTCCCATAATTTCCCAATACAATCTAACACACTCTTCCAAAAACCCGATATTACTGGGCACTCCCACACTAAATGCATTAAAGACCCCTTTGCTCCACACCCCCTCCAACATCTATCACTCACCCCCTGGAACATTATAGCCAACATATCTGGTGTTCTATACCATCTTGTCAATAATTTAAAGTTAATTTCCTTTATTCTAGAACTAACTGATGTAGCATGGGCCAAAATACACATTTTCCTTTTCAACCCATCATCTAAAGAGATGCCAGCATCCTCCTCCCATCTACTTCAATGTTTAGGAAATTCTCCCTCCCTCAATTGATTCAACTCTTTATATAAAAATGATATCAGATGCATGGGAGGAGCCTCCTTCACAAATAATTTCTCTAATTCTGATAATTCAGTACAAATGGAAAGTATTTTAATTGAGTATGTCTCCACAAATCAAATGGAAATTGACCATATTCCTCACGCAACCGGATTAAAGTTTTAATTTCTCCATTATTCATAATATCTCTTAAGATTACACCTCCCCTCTCACCCCATGATCTAAAAAAACCCTTTCTTTCCCTGGCTGAAAAAAGGAGAATCCCCCCAAAGGAGTCATCAAGGAAATTCCCACAGACCAACCCCCCTTTTTTATTAACAACATCCCACACCTTAAATACATTTTTAATCCACAAGGGTTTCCATCTTGGTAGATCTCTAAATTTCCCCGGGAGCCAAAAAACTTTTGCCAAATTCAATCCAACCAATTTCGTTTTTAATATCTACCCACCTCTAACCTCCACCCCATACGTCCAATCAAAAAGTCTTACCATTACACAAGCTCTATAATGAAGTTTTAGATCCGAAAGCCCTAACCCCCCCCCCCCCTCCCCTTTTCTTTAGGATGTACCAAAATCTCATACGCTAATCTTGGGGGCTTCTTCTGCCAAACAAACCTTATAAGGATTGATTTAAGAGATCTGAAATCTGAGATCTGAAAAAAGCTGCAGGCACACAAATTGGAATCATGGACATGCAAAACACCAACCTAGGCAAAATATTCATTTTAACAATATCTATACACCCAAAGCATGAAAAACCTTTTCCACTTCATCCCTCCAAATCTTTTTTAATTGATCCTAATAATGGAAGATAATTCAAAGCGTATAATTTTGAAAAATCACTAGGTAACATTATTCCTAAATATTTAATTGCCTCTTTTCTAAAAGGAAATGAAAAATGACTTGCTACCAAATTCAAAACCCCTGGTGCTAATGACACATTCAGTGCTTCAGATTTATTCATATTAATCTTAAAGTTTGAAAAAATATACCATATCTCTCAATTTTCTTAACCAAATTTGGCAGAGAAACCAGAGGCTCCGAAATATAAAAAAAAATATCATCTGCAAACGCCGATATCTTATGCTCCACACCTCCAACTCTAACCCCATGTATATTTCCAGACTGCCTAACAGCGCACAATAAAAAAAAAAACCTTCCAAGGTCAAAATAAAAATAACCGGTGACAAGGAGCAGCCATGTCTCATTCCATTCGACAAGGAGAAAGCATTCGACAGGGCTCCATTTGCTCTAACCCTTGCAGTTGGGCCCGAATAAAGTGCACCCACCCATATCAACATGCTCTCTCCTAATCCCACATATCTTAAAACAGACATAATAAACTTCCTATTCACCCTGTCGAATGCCTTCTCTGCATCAGTTGATAATACCATTATAGGAACCTCCTTCATCAAAGACCACTTAAATAATGCCATCGCCTTTGCTTCAATATCCCTCCCCTCCGTCTCTGGCACAAAAAACCTACCTGATCTCCCAGCCATGGCTTAATTCTCTCAACTAAAATTTTTGCAAAAATGTTTATATCTAAGTTCAATAATGATATAGGCCTGTAGCTTTGACATAAAGCCGGATCTTTTCCACTCTTATGTATAACTGTTATATGGGCTTCAAACACATCCCTGGGCACTACTTTACACTCTTTAAGGAAATTATAGAATCTACACATAGGAGGCACTGACACATCACTGAAATTGGTAACCTTTAACATAGCTAACACCTCCTCCTCACTTATCTCTTTTTCCATTATATCTCTATTTTCCTGTGATATTTTGACCATTCCAGATTCCTCTAAATATTTCCAAATCCCCTTATCAAAATCCTTAGACCCATTTTTTGGAAGGCCATACAATGAAGAATAGTATTCTTTGAAAAAATTTGCTATCTTGTGTGCCTGCAGCTCAATAACCCCTCCATTATCCTTAATCTTAGGAATATACACACTTTTTCTTTGTCCTTTTAATGCCCTTGCCAACCATTTCCCACTCTTATTAGCATGTTCAAACCATTTGGCAGAGTAAATTCTATTTTTCTCCCTCAGTCTGCCCTCCAATAATTCTGACAATTTATTTATTGCATTATTCAAATCATCTAGGGCCTTCTGATCTAATGACCCCTTATGCACTTATTCCAATATTCCTATTTCCAATAACCATTTTTTTATTTTACCATTATATTCTTTCTTTTTCTTGGCTCCCAAGGAAATAAAGACCCCCCCTTATTACCGCCTTATGGGCCGACCATTCTATGCCCTTGTCCATACCATCCAACTCATTATCCTCAAAATACTCCACCAATGTTTTTTGATCATATCCTTAACTTCTATATCATCTAGATAATTGCAATTGAGTCTCCAATGCCAGTCACACCTATTTTTATCAATCAAATCCAAATCAACCCATATTGGGGCATGATCTGAAATAGTTATATTCCCTATCACTGTCCCTTTTACTCTATCCCAAAAAAATTGGTCCAAGAACAGCATGTCTATCCTTGTGTAAATTTTATGAACATGCAAAAAAAAATGAATATTCCTTCACAGAAGGAAAAAAGTGCTCTCCATACATCTATAAGTTGGGCATCTTGAAAAATCTTTTTAATAGTTTTATTAGCTACAGCCGTAATACTCCTAAATCCCGATGACACATCCATTTTAGGCTCAGAGACCCAATTGCAATCCCCCCCCTCCCCCAAGTACCATACATCCCTCCCTGAACCCTGAAGTTGTTAAAAAAACAATCTAAAGAAAGTAGCCTGTGATTCATTAGGTGCATATATATTAACAAAAGTATACACTTGACCCATTAATTGACCCTTCAAAAAAGAAATCTACCCATCTCATCACTCTTTTTATCTAAAAATACAAATGGACAAGACTTACTCACTGCTATCACCACCCCTTTACTTTTTTTAATCGGGGAATTCGAAAAAAAACATCTATCAAATATGGACAAGGGCATACCAGGCATCTTATCCCCACAAAATGAGTTTCCTGCAAGAAAAGGACCTGGGGTTTAAGTCTATACAACCCCATCCACAATTTTCGCCTCTTAGCTGGAGAACCAAGAACTTTAACCTCCCTGCCATTCTAAAAATGTGCTGCGCACGGCAAGAAGGGTGTTTTTTTGCATTTTTTTTCTTCTTAGCATGTAGCTAGCCTAGCGCTAGCTACATGCTTCCCCCCTCCCTGCGGCCTCCCCCCGTTTTCGCCGATCGGCGCCGACGCGTATGCCCATCCGGAAATCCCGTTCTGAACGGAATTTACATGAGGGCTTCCCCCGTCGCCCTAATGACAGGCATGATGATGTTATCGACGTCTTGACATCAGAGGGAGTCCCGATCCACCCCTCAGCGCTGCCTGGCACTGATTGGCCAGTCAGCGCACGGGTCTCGGGGGGGCACCCTCTGATGCGGCACGGAGCGGTGGCGATCATAAGTGACACGCAGCTAGCAAAGTGCTAGCTGCGTGTATAAAAAAAAATCCTCCGCGGCGGCGGCGGGTTACCCCGAGCTGAGCTCGGGATAACCGGCAAGGAGGTTAACATTGTAAGAGAGAATCCTCAAAGTGTCACCCTTCTGAGACATCTAACCCATATTCCCTTATATGCTTAGAGGAGACTAGAAGGTGAGAAAGAAAGAAAAATAACATAGAAAAGACAATAATAAAAAAATATAACATAAAAAGAAAAAACAACCCAACCCCCTCAGAGACCCCTCCTAGGGATTATAAAAAAGGCACAGCAGCATACCCCCCTCCCCCCACCCCCACCAGGCAAGCTCCCATACTATTATTTAAACAACCTTTACAATGTTATCATATGACATTTATTTTTTCTTCTCCCATCTATCCTGCTGAGAAAAAGATACTTTAAATCCAGAACTTCTCCAATTCTTAAAATCTACTAATGGTATCTCCAAAGTCTCACAGAACTTTTTTACATCATCCTTGGATCTCAGAGTTGCAGATTTTCCATTTAAACTTGCAGTAAGACTAAAAGGGAATCCCCATACATATTTTGCTCCGGCTTTCCTTAATTCCTACAACAAAGGTTTCACTGTTCTTCTGATCGTTAAAGTTCTCCAAGACAAATCCGGATATAAACCAATTATGCTTCCATCAAAATCAATCGATCCCTTTTTCTCTAGCTTTAAACATAATTTCATCTTTATCAGCAAAACGTAAAAGTCTGCAAATACCATCTCTTGCCTTCTTAGGATCTGTCTTTTTAGGACTCAGTGACCTATGCACTCTCTCAATCTCAATAGATCTGTCACTATTCAAAAGAATATGTTAAATCTATGTAACTGACTCTTTCAAATCAACTGCATTAACATTCTCAGACAGCCCTTTTGTTCTGATATTTTGTCTGTGATTCCGATTCTCAAAATCATCCAATTGGGACATCATCTCCTCAATGTAATGCTTGGGGGTCATACTTTTCTGACCACCCAGCGCAACAAGGCTAAGAGCTGGATAATGGAAGAGGCTCCACAGATGAACCAGGGAGAGATGAAGAAGGGAGCAAGATTGCCCAGAGAAAATGTAGCTCTGGGCCACCTATCAGGCTAGATGCTATGTGATACAATACACAACAGACATAGGCCTCAATTCACTAAGCTTATCTCCTGTCTTTAATAACTCTTCTAGAGTTGTTACCATGGTGATAAGGCATGTCATATTCAGGAAACATTTTACCTCAGGCAAACCTAAAGTTAACTCTTCTGTCTTTAAGTTAACTCTCCAATCCTTAAAATAACTCCAGAGTTAAAGACAGGTTGTTCATTAACTGCGTGTGAAAATAACTACAGAGGAGGTAAATTAACTACAGAGGAGGTAACGTAAGGAATGAAGAGATAAGATAACTCGCTTACTGTGTGGAGGTAAGTTTTCTCTTGCCTTATTATCTCCAGCATGATCTTAGTGAATTGAGGCCATTGTCAGTCAGATTTGGGTCATACACGTTAATTCAGATGTGTCGTATTGGAAGGATTAGGCAGATTCGTAGTCGAGAGGCAGGCAAAGGTCAGTACACAATGCAATATTACAATAGATGTTACTTCAATAATATTACTAGAATATTATGAATAAATTACAAGATATATAACTACAAAGTAAAAGACTAACTGACTAGAGTACATATATATCATGCTGATGCGCAATATATGAAATGTAGCTCTCAAATAACTCACTAGATAAAGCACATGGAATGGTAATTAACAAGACAGACAACAGACAGACAGATGGAATGCTCAGCCAATCTAGTCGCTGTTTCAGCGACGGCGACATTCACACTGAGATAGACAAGACTAACAGGTAGGAGCGAACTAATGGCAACCGCTGCTATAGTTCATCCTCAAGAACAAGGCTATAAGGAATACTACCAGTCACCAACGTGGTGCTGGCAGAATCTAACTATCAGGATCAGAAGGATTTCACTGAGCCCCCAGCAAACATCCAGCAGACATGACAATACAGAGCAAGGCATTATACATTTACAATAACAACTTTCACAGCATAGACCCAACGACAACTCAGAGCTGAACGCTATGACGGGCGGGGTAAGAAATGGGAGGCAGTTTTTTATGCTGGCATCAGCCAATGGATGCAGGTATGCACATCCCCACACAGCTGAATGGTAATCACTCAATCCTGAACTGGCTTGATTACCATTTGCTGGCTGGCTGTGAATGCAAAGGACTACCATAAGAAATACATGCAGTATTACTGCGTTTCTGCGAATATAAATCATCCCCTGAAAATAAGACCTAGCTTCTTTTTCCAGTGTCCTCGAAATATAAGACATCCTCTGTAAATAAACCCTAGTGGCCGTGGATCAGGCGGGGACATGGTCGGCGCTGGGGTCCTGCTCACTTCAACCCCCGCCCGATCTCCATCACGCCCACTTTACCACATCTGTGCACCCCCGCCCGATCTCCATCCCGCCCGCTTTACCACATCTGTGCATGGCTCCTGGCCCCTCCGTTACAAAGTCGGATACCTCTGCTGTTCAACCCTGGCATAATTGAAACTGCTGATCAGCGGTAAAAGGCAGTTACTGCAGTCCAGTAACAGTGCTGACCTCTACAGGAAGTAAACAAAGATCACTTCCTGTATACGGCAGTGCTTACCGGACTGCATTAGCCACCTTCACCGCTGATCGGCGGTTTGAATTATGCCAGCGATGAACAACGGAGGGTTCCGACTTTGTAACAAAGGGGCCAGGAGCCATGCACAGATGTGGTAAAGCAGGCGAGCGAGCAAGCGGGCGAGCAGGTGAGGGAGGGAATCTGCCTATATACAGGGGAAATCTGCCTATATACAGGGGGATCTGGCAATTTACAGGGGGAATCTGCCTATATACAGGGGGAATATGCCTATATACAGGGGGGATCTGCCTATATCCGGGGGGGATCTGGCAATTTACAGGTGGGATCTGGCAATTTACAGGGGGAATCTGCCTATACACAGGGGGATCTGCCTATATACAGGGGGATCTGGCCATATACAGGAGGAATCTTCCTCTATACAGGGGGGATCTGCCTATATACAGGGGGATCTGGCCATATACAGGGGGAATCTGCCTATATACAGGGAGAATCTGCCTATATACAGGGAGAATCTGCTTATATACAGGGGGATCTGGCCATATACAGGGGGAACCTGTCTATATACAGGAGGTATCTGGCCATATACAGAGGGATCTGCCTGTATACGCAGAGAATATGACTAAATACTAAAAGGGGATCTGGCTATCCCCACAAAATATAAGACCTCCCTGAAAATAAGCCCTAGCACATATTTTGAAAGAAAAATTAATATAAGACATTGTCTTTTTTGGGGGGAAACATGGTATGTAACAACATGCATGCAGGAAATCCAGGGCTATCTGGCCACAGCTCAGCTACACCAAGCATTTGGTGGAATGATGACAGCATCCTGAGCTGCCCAGAACTGCAGAGCAATTGCAAATGACAATGAGACTTATTGTGAATGCACAACTGAATGCAACCAGAACAGTCCCTTTGCAGCTCCACTGCAACAGACAGAACACGGTACAGGAGGGATCCTTACACTCAAACTTTATATTATGCAGATTAATCTGGGAAGAAACTTCAGAGTCAGACACAGTTTCCTCTATCTTTTCTACCTTACCCTCCACAACTGCTACTCTCTGACCAATACTCATAACTTCATTTTTAATCTCCAACATTTCCGCATGAAATGATTTTTCCAAACGTTCAATCAAGCCTTCCATATCAGACAATGTGGGAAGAGACCTCACTCGATCCCTCCAACTTTCCTCCTCCTCCTCCTCAGCACCCGACAAAGTTTTCCTTTTCCTTGCAGGGCTTTTGGTAGATGCACACTTATTACCAATTCCACCATCTTCCCCAGGGGATTGACTAAGAGTCTCCTCCATTTTTTCTCTGCTTCCATCAGATTTTTTAGATTTCACCTCCAAAAAACCTCTTATGTCCCCTGTTTGTGAGCAGCCGTCAGTCTTCCCTTTCGATTTGCCACGTGTCATAATAGCAAAAACTTCTAACCAATCGCACCAGAACACTTATACAATCTGTTGGTTATCAAATTCTTGCGACCACCAATATGTATCAACTTGCAGCACTTATCTTATAGAACTAATCTTCTGGCCAATCGCACAAGGTTACATACACAATCCACTGTTATTAATGTCTTGTAACCACCAATATGTAGCAGTATGCAGTGCGTATTATACAGAACAAATCTTCTGGCCACTCGCACCAGTTTACATACACTGTCTGCTGTTATCTATTTCTTGTGACCACCAATATGTAGCGACTTGCAGTACGTATCACATTTATAACAAATCTTCTGGCCAATCGCACCAAGTTGTATATATAATCAGCTAATTATCAATTTCTTATGACCACCGATATGTAACTTCTTGCAGCATTTTCCATATAGAACAAATCTTCTGGCCAATAGCACCAGCTTACATACACAGTCTGTTGTTAACGATTTCCTATGACCACCACCATACAGCAACTTGCAGCACGTATCATATGACACAAATCTTCTGGCCAATCGCATCAGGTTACAAATAGAGATGGGCCGAATGGTTCGCCCGCGAACGGTTCCAGGCGAACTTTGAGTGGTTCAAGTTTGCCGGTGAAGGTAACTTTTGCAGAAGTTCAGTTCGCCCCCATAATGCTCCATTAGGGACAACTTTGACTCTCTACATCACAGTCAGCAGGCACATTGTAGCCAATCAGACTACACTCACTCCTGGAGCCCCACCCCCCCTTATAAAAGGCAAGGTTCTCCGGCCGTTTTACTCACTCGTCTAACTACAGTAATTAGTGAAAGGACAGCTGCTAACAGACTCTGCTAGGGAAAGCTTAGTTAGGCTCTTGTAGGCTTGTTAGCTTGCTCCTGGCTGATTGTTCTTCCTTAAATAGCACCCCACAACAGCTCCCTCCTCCCCTCCTTCCCTCCTTCCATGAACATACTGCTTGACGGCTTTCTCCTGTTTTGGCAGGTGATTGAACATCAGGAGCATTGAATTCCAGCGAGTCAGGCTATCGCAAATCAAGCGTCTCACTGGCAATTTTTTCCTCTGAAAATCAGCAAAGCGTGCCATGGCCGTGTAAGACCGCCTGAAATGCCCACACAACTTCCTGGACTGCTTCAGGACGTCCAGTAAGCCTGGGTACTTACACAGAAATCTCTGAATTATGAGACTTAGCATATGTGCCATGCAGGGTACATGTGTCAACTTCCGCAAATTCAAAGCCGAAATGAGATTGCTGCCATTGTCACACACCACGTTGCCGATCTCCAGCTGGTGCGAGGTCAGCCACTGATCCACCTGTTTGTTAAGAGCAACTAGGAGAGCTGCTCCAGTGTGACTCTCCGCTTTGAGGCAAGACATGTCTAAGATGGTGTGACACTGTCGTACCTGGCATGCAGCATAGGCCCTGGGGAGTTGGGTCTGTGTAGCTGGAGAGGAGATTGCAGCACCAGTAGAGTTGAACTGCCATTCAGCCAAGAAGGAGGAGGAGGACAACTGCGAAGAAGATGTAGCAGGAGGAGAGGAGGTGGCAGCAGGCCTGCCTGCAAGCCGTGGAGGTGTCACAACTAGGTCCGCTGCACAGCCATGTACTTCCTGCTTGCCAGCGGTCACCAGGTTAACCCAATGGGCTGTGTAAGTAATGTACCTGCCCTGACCGTGCTTGGCAGACCAGGCATCCATGGTCACTCAGATGGACCCTTGACCCAACGCTGTGTGCCAGAGTTGACACCACTTGCCTTTCAACTTCATGGTACAGTTTGGGTTTTGCCTTTTTTGAGAAATAATTGCGGCCTGGTATCTTCCACTGTGGTGTCCCAATGGCCACTAATTTTCGGAAGGCCTCAGAGTTCACCAGCTGGTATGGTAACAGTTGGACGAGCTAACAGTTCCGCCAAACCAGCTGTCAGACGCCGGGCAAGTGGGTGACTCGCAGACATTGGCTTCTTCCACTCAAAGATTTCCCTCATGGACACCTGGCTGCTGCTGTGTGCAGAGGAGCTGGAACCGCTCAAGGTGAGAGGTGGAGTGGAGGAGGGTGGCTGTGATTGTGAAGGTGTAAGGGAGAAAGCGGCTCAAGATAATGCACCTGAAGGAGGAAGAGGAAAAGGTGGGTGGCTTTGCTTTTATGTGCTGATTTTCCTCTGGTGCTCTACCCATTGCAGTTTGTGCCTTTTCTCCATGTGTCTTCGTAAGGCAGTTGTCCCTACACGGCTGTTGGCTTTTCCACGGCTCAATTTTTGGCATTGCTCTGATCTAAGGCAAACACATAAAAAAAAATTCCAAATCGCTTAGCCCCCCTGGGGTGATGGCACTATGGTGGCATCAGCAGCTGACGTTGAAGGATATGTTGGCTGGCTGTCCGTAGGTGGCGATACATGGCACCGGGCACTGCCACCAGCTGTTTCTAAAACACGAGCTCCCCTTGCTTCTTTCAACCCTCTTATCTGTCCCCTTGGTCATCTTGTCTCTGTAACGATTGTGGAATTCTCTCCATGATCAGTGCACAAGACGTGCGCTGACACTGCGGAAATCCTCCACAAGCGTGTAATTAGAGGGAACCCAGCAAAAGGTGCAATGCACCTGTAGAGGGAAATTCCTGTCGGCAGGTGGAGCTGTGGAGTGCAGAAGAACAGCTCCTCTGCCCTGCCACAGACGCAAGACAGGAATTGCACGAATGGAAGAAACACAGGGCAAGATAGCCCTGAAGGAGAGAGAGCAAAGCGACAGAGGGTATGTGTGTGCACCAATCTAGTCGCCAACCCGCGACAGTGCATACACAACCATGAAGAACAGGAGAGAAGGCAATCGCCAGAGATGGCGATTGCTAACAGCGACACAAGACCGAATAAGCACAGATGAGGAATGTATGTATGTCCACCAATCTAGCCGCCAACCTGCGACGGTGGACACACAACAGAAGAAACCAAGTGAGAACGCAATCGCAAGAGAAGCGATTGGGGAAGAGAATGAGCACAGGGACAGATTGTATGTGTGTGCACCAAACTAGTCGCCAACCCGTGACGGTGCATACACAACAGCAGATATGAAGTTGGAACGCAATCGCGAGAAAGGCGATTGCCAGAGGTGACACAAGGCTACAGCAAGGCAGAGCACGAGAGTAGCAAAGGCACAGCAAATCATACAATGAGAAGATAAGGAAAATAACAAACGCTAGCTAAACGCGAACACCGCACTCATTCGCAACAGTGCACGCGTTTATGCGCGGTCTCCGCGTGATAAGCACAACAGAGACAAGCACGCCTAACTAACCACCGACAGACAAACATGAAACAGAGGACGCGAGCGCTTGCTTAACGGTTACCTCACCGAGCCTCCAGCAAGCGTTCGTAGCAGACACGACAGATACACGAAAACAGAAATAAGTGAGAGATACGATCCACTGCTCTTACCACCAGAGCGAGTGTGATCCAAGCATAGAAACAGAGTGAGCCGGATCCACTGCTCTTTCCGCCAGAGCAAGTGCGATCCAAAGCACAGCAAGAGAGAGATGGAGATCAGACGGATCCACAGCACTAGCGCAAGGCGAGTGCGATCCAGGCAAGACAGATTAGAGGAGATAGCTGGGAGCAACCGCTGCTCCAGCTATACTCCAAGAACAAAGATCAGAATGACTTCCTGTCGACCACCGCTGGGACAGAACAATCGCAACAGACAAACAAAACAGATATGCAATCCTAACTGCACTAGGGAATCTGCCTAGTGCAGTTCCAGGAATTACTCTAAACTAATCTTCAAACAATGAGCAAGGCTGACACTCCAAGAGTGTTCCACAGGACTAACCCTTATGACCAGTCAAGGAAACATAGCTCTTTGTCTGCCAGTCATCAAAGGAGGCAGGTAGGGGATTTGCATAACGAGTGTATGCAAACTCCTCAGCAGCAGAACAGACCAGAAACTTGTAATGGAAAGACAGGTCTCTCTTGCAGAGACCTGCAGCCCACAGACTAGAGGAATGGTCAAACAGCTGTCTGCTAGAGCATCCAGCTGAGCGGATCATTACAGTCTCTTAGAATCCCACGTGGCATCCGTATCATCATAATCATCCTCCCCAGCTTCGCTTGCTTCAGACACCTCATAAACTGCACCAACAGCAGGTACTTCATCATCCTCCTTCTCACACATAGTGTCGCCTAACTCAGACATATGAGGTGGTGTAACTTGCTTAGCACCTTCATCTTGTTGTAATAGTAGTGACTGTGAATCAGTTCATTCCCCACCAAATAACTCCTGCGAAGTGTCAAATGCTAGTAGTAGCGCTGATGGCTGCAGAAGATGAGGTGTTCTGTGTTAAATAGTCAACCACGTCCTGACAATCTTGGAAGTTGATGGAACGTGCCTTCTTCTGAGCACTGTGCTTTGGTCCAGCACATCAGCACGACCTCGAACAGACCTGTTGGGTGGCCATCTTCTGGGTCTGCCTCTGCCTCTACCTGTTTTGTCCATATCGGGAGTAGAGGCAGAGGCAGACCCACTGACTTGACTACTACAATATGCATTCACACAGGTGCAGTTAACAGGTATGCACAGAGTGGTACATTATGCTGCGTGTGCTCGCGTAGGTAGGTGGGTGCACTGAACAAAAGGTAGGTATATACTTTGGGCCAGGGCCGCACAAAATCACATCAGCGCAACCTCGAACAGACCTGCCGGTTGGCCTGCCTATGGGTCTGCATCTGGCTCTGCCTGTTGTTTTGTCCATATCGGGGGGGTGAAGTAAAAGGTATGCACTGACTTGACTAATACAATGTGCAGTCACACAGGTGCAGTGAAAGGTATGCAGTAACTGGTATTACAATACAATGTGCAGCTGTCACGCAGGTGCAGTTCACAGGTATGCACGGACTGGTATATTACACAGCGTGCGGTCACACAGGTACTGTGAACAATTATCAAATGACTATTATTACAAATGTGCAGCTGTCACACACACAGGTACCGTCAACAGGTGCAGTGACTGGTATATAACACTGCTTGTGGTCACGTAGGTAGGTAGGTGCACTGAACAGGTGGGTATGCAGTGATTGGTATTACAAATGTGCAGCTGTCACACAAACAGGTAGTCACTGAATGTGTTGGGCCTGGCAGTGGCACAGTAGGAACTACCAAGGGCCAAGGTCCCAGCAGCAGCTGTGACTGCCTGACAGGGCTGTATATGCAACACAAGTGTCCGTGGGACACACACAAAAAAATAGATCACAAGAGCAACATTGACTCTCAAAAGAGCTGTTGAGGGTTGCTTTTTAGCAATAAGTATCAGCAAGGAGCAAACTAACAAGCCTAACAAGAGCCTAAGCTTTCCCTATGTCTACAGCAGGTTCCTCTCCCTTCACTAATTACTGCAGGCACACGAGTGAGTGAAATGGCTGATGCTGCCTACGTTTTATAAGGGGGGGGGGGGGCTCCAGGAGGGAGTGTAGCCTGATTGGCTACCCTGTGCCTGCTGACTGTGATGTAGAGGGTCAAAGTTGATCCTAATGATGTAGTATAGAGGGCGGGTCGAACTCTCATATAGTTCGCGTTCGATCGCGAATGCGAACCACCGAAGTTTGCGTGAATAAGTTCACGTGCGAACCATTCGGGCCATCTCTAGCTAAAAGTATTAGAGGCGGAGGATCAGAAGGATAACCAGGCAACTGGTATTGCTAAAAAGGAAATAAATATGACAGCCTTCATATATCACTCTCACTTCAGTTGTCCTTTCAGGCAGTTAGCTGATCCAGTATTCTGCAGCATATTTTTAGCATAATTTCTTCACCTGGGTTGGTACCTATAACTAACAACTAAAACATTCAGCTTTAATGAATTTAACATGAGCTATTGGGGGGGAAATAAGATACTTACCTTGGTAGAAGATCCTCCAGAGGCTTCCCCTATCCTCCTCCACCAGACCATTCCAGAACTGGGACTGCCAGTGCTTGGGGCTGCACTCTCATGTGAGAATGTGAGCGCAGCTGCACTGCACAGGCACAGGATGGCTTGTGTCTGTGCAGTAGCAGGGAGCTGCTGCTCAGGCTCAGCAGAAAAAGCAGAGGCATTTGACTCTATGCTAGTGCACAGATGCAATCCATCTGTGCCTGCACAGTGTGGCCAAGCTCCATCATGAAGCCCTTGTCAACAACAGGTTTCAGGCAGGCATGGTCGGAAAATTCCACGGAATTAATAATTCCGATTTTGTTAGTCGGAACGGAATTTCTCAAACGGAATTCCGCGGAAATTTATAATCCTCCTCCTCTCATATCATCCAGTAGGGAATTGCAGATTTTCAAAACAGCTTATATACCATAGCTGGGATTTGAACCCAGGATGCAGTGTGTAGTAGGTATCTGTCTTAACCTCTAGACCATGAACCACACTACATGGTAAAGCTATCCTAGCATAAACCATACTACCATTATGATCAATGCAATAGAAAAAGTAGTATGATTAAGGATTGGTACTTTTTGAAAAGCATGCTTATATACCATAGCTGGGATTTGAACCCAGGATGCAGTGTGTAGTAGCTAGTAGGTATCTGTCTTAACCTCTAGACCATGAACCACACTACATGGTAAAGCTATCCTAGCATAAACCATACTACCATTATGATCAATGCAATTGTAGTAGCTAGTAGGTATCTGTCTTAACCTCTAGACCATGAACCACACTACATGGTAAAGCTATCCTAGCATAAACCATACTACCATTATGATCAATGCAATAGAAAAAGTAGTATGATTAAGGATCAGTACTTTTTGAAAAGCATGCTTATATACCATAGCTGGGATTTGAACCCAGTATGCAGTGTGTAGTAGGTATCTGTCTTAACTTCTAGACCATGAACCACACTACATGGTAAAGCTATCCTAGCACAAACCATACTACCATTATGATCAATGCAATAGAAAAAGTAGTATGATTAAGGATCGGTACTTTTTGAAAAGCATGCTTATATACCATAGCTGGGATTTGAACCCAGGATGCAGTGTGTAGTAGCTAGTAGGTATCTGTCTTAACCTCTAGACCATGAACCACACTACATGGTAAAGCTATCCTAGCATAAACCATACTACCATTATGATCAATGCAATAGAAAAAGTAGTATGATTAAGGATCGGTACTTTTTGAAAAGCATGCTTATATACCATAGCTGGGATTTGAACCCAGGATGCAGTGTGTAGTAGCTAGTAGGTATCTGTCTTAACCTCCAGACCATGAACCACACTACATGGTAAAGCTATCCTAGCATAAACCATACTACCATTATGATCAATGCAATAGAAAAAGTAGTATGATTAAGGATCGGTACTTTTTGAAAAGCATGCTTATATACCATAGCTGGGATTTGAACCCAGGATGCAGTGTGTAGTAGCTAGTAGGTATCTGTCTTAACCTCTAGACCATGAACCACACTACATGGTAAAGCTGTCCTAGCATAAACCATACTACCATTATGATCAATTCAATAGAAAAAGTAGCATGATTAGGGATTGGTACTTTTTGAAAAGCATGCTTATATACCATAGCATATCTATTGAATTGATCATAATGGTAGTATGGTACATGCTAGGCCAGCTTTAGCATGTAGAACAAGGTCCTTCAGAGAGAGAGAGAGAGAGAGTTTAAAATTTTCTGACGGAATTCCGTGTATCTCGGAATTCCGCGGAACGGCTCAGGAATTCCCTCGGAATAAAACGGAAGCGGAATTTCGGTAGTGGCGGTATGCGGAATTACCACGGAATTGGAAATTGGCTATTCCGACGATGCCTGGTTTCAGGGAGTCCCAGTGCTGGAATGGCGAGGAAGAGGGGGCTAGGATTATCCAGAGGCTTCTCTCAACTGAGCTACGTACCTATTTGGGGCACTTTTTCACTACAGGCACACTTTAAAAACTAAGGGCTACTAAAATACTGTATAATCATTAATACTCTAGCTGACTAAAGGGAAAAATTATCTGTTTGTAGTTTTCAGGTTTTATTTTATACAAGTGCCCTAATACAGGCAGCTTTTTCTTTTTCTACTGCACTGTGCAAGTACTGCTGAAGATGAAAAGTGCGCCTTGAAAAAGAACAGCTGAGTACAAGTTCAGATCACATAATATTTTCTACATATTTTTTACATGTACACTTGAAAAGAAAATGACTTTTACTATACTAAATTCTGTCTGTAGAGGTCTTTCAGTTCTTAGGCTTATTAGTCTATTTATGTTACCTTTTTCCAACTTTATTTGAACCAGTTTCTACAAACAACCTTTTATGTTTTAGGGACTGTGAGAAAAACCTGTAAGGAAAGGGAAAGGCATTACAGAATTCTTTTTTAAATCTGAGTTGCAGTCAAACATTTATTTCAGTTTACTTTGGACTTAAAACATTTTAGGGCTGGTGCACACCGAGCGGCTTTTTGGGCGTTTTCAGATCCGCTTGCGGCTGCGGATCTGCTTGGTCAATGTATCTCAATGGGGTGGTGCACACCAGAGCGGCAGGCGTTTTGCAGAAACGAAAAATGCCTGGGTGAGGCATTTTTTGGATTGCGGATGCGTTTCTGCCTCAATGTTAAGTATAGGAAAAACGCAAACCGCTCTGAAAAACGGCACTTCAGAGCGGTTTTGCAGGCGTTTTTGTTACAGAAGCTGTTCAGTAACAGCTTTACTGTAACAATATATGAAATCTACTATACTGAAAACCGCAGCAGCAATCCGCAAAACGCTAGCAAAACGCCTCATAAAAATAAAGAAAAGCGTTTAAAAATCTGCTAGCATTTTGCGGATCTGCTTGCGGTTTTTGGTGTGCACCAGCCCTTAGAAAGCAATGGGACTTCTTTTATTGTTATTTTTCCTTGACCCTGCTGGATAGCTGGTTTGTTGAAATAACACTTTAAGGGCTCGATTTACAAAACGGTGCTAACTATAGCACTGGCCCTTAGCACGTCTAAACTCACTCCAAATATGGTGAAAAATGAAATCGCGTGCAAAGTTTTGCGCGCGCTAAAACAAAAGTATGCACGCTAATGCAGTACTTCGCATGAAGACGTGATGACGCCTCAGATCGCGCGTGATACTTTGCGCACGCTGCATTGGTCAAAACTAGTTAGCGCTTTACTTTGCGCGCGCAAATGTCTAGCGGGTGATAGCTGAGTTAGCACCTTTTCGTAAATCGAGCCCTAAGTGTTGGGAATATATATATAATTTTAGATATTTTTACTGATGTCTCTTTCCCCTCTTCTATGCAGTAAAATATTTGGAAGAGGCACACCTTGCCGTATAGAGTTGGGCGCATCCCCGGGATGCAAAGCCACTTCAATACAATGCTGAAAGTCCAAGTTTGGCTAGCACAACAAAAGTAGTTTCCAGGAGTATTTATTCCTTAATCACTTCATACTTCAGTTATTTTTCACCTAATGCTTTCAAGCAATGTTCACCTCCCATTCATTCGCCAATAACTTTGTCACTAATTATTACAATTAATTTATCTATATCTTATTTCTTCCACCACCAATTAGGCTTCCTTTGGGTGATCCATTTTGCTAAGAATTATTTTTTCCTAATGCGTTTTAACAGGAATATTAAGAAAAAAATTGAAAAAAAACATTATTTCTCAGTTTTTGGCCATTATAGCTTTAAAATAATACATGCTACCATAATTAAATCTACATATTATATTTGCCCATTTGTCCCGGTTATTACACCATTTAATTATTGTCCCTATCACAATGTCACAATATTTTATTTGGCAATAAATATTTCTTGCCCAGGAGCACTCACAGTGGCTTTAATGCAGAAAGGTGTGCCTAGGTCCTCGCCCTAGTACCAAGGGGTCACCACATAGAATCTCGCCAAAGGACCGGCACCACTCAATGTATTTAGAAGCTCTTTATAACTTTATTGGCATCAATATGATAGCAACGACAGATGCTGTTTCGGCCCCCATGGGCCTTTATCAAGTTGCACAGGATCATCAAATGACAACATCAAAACTGCACATATATATAGTCAAACACAGTTACCCATGATTCCTCCATCAGCCAATCACCAACACCCTATAGCAGAGGACCTGATGGAAGACTCATGCCAAAAATACCCCACCAATAAAAACACAGTGTTCAAATTTGAATCTCACCACTCAGAGATCAGGAAGAGTTTCCACAATAACATGTAACTTCTGCAACAGTCCCTGATAGGCAAAATGACGTCATGATCACATGACAAATCACATGCCTTGTCAGCTGACCAGCACCGAGCGGAGCGCAACGCGTACAAAAAGCCGAATCCCAGCATCAACGTGCGACGCATAAAAAAAGGCCACATCGCCGCAACAGCGACGCGTACAAAAAAACGCATCACCGCAACAGCAACGCGTACAAAAAGCCGCATCACCGCAACAACGTGCCATGCGTAAAAATGTGTAACGCGTAATACACGCCGCATCACCGCAACAAAGCGCAACGCGTACAAAACGCTGCGTCGCCGCAAAAAAAGCAACTGGCGCTACACATAACCAGCGGTATATACATGCGGAAAATAACGCATATACACATATAGAGCGCCGCATGGCCGCAAAACAACACAAAAGGCGCTAGAAGTGGTCAGCTATAAATATTAGACATGCGCAATCCGAACGTATATGCGCTGACAAGTAGACGGTACCAAACAGAAACTAATCACATGTCAAAGCGCATAATGTCAAAAAATACATGGATGGGCGGAGCTCAAGGTGGCTACCAAATGTCAAATATCATATAAAGTGCAAAAAATAACGCTAGAAAAAATATAGCCAAGCCAAAACTCAGCACTCACCCATCCACAATGTTAAAAGGGAACTCCTCGACCCCTGAAATCCTAGATATGTGAGATCTACAATGAATAAAAACAACAGTAAGCCCAATAAAGTACAAAAGGATCATATACATCAAAAATTGCACAGTACAATAAATGTGAATACCATAATCATAAACAGAAACCCAGGTCCAACTCACGATTAAGTCCCGCCCTCCCGATGGCATCCAATCGTTTAATCCATGCTGCTTCTCTCCACAGCAGTTCTTTCTGTTTATTACCTCTCCATTGTGGCGGTACCCCATCTATAGCCATTATCCTCAGCTGGGAAACATTATGTCCACAATCTCTAAAATGTTCTGACACTGCCTGACCTACCGTTTTATTCCTAATTGCTAATTTATGTGATGAGATTCTCAACTTAAGGCACTGTGTCGTCATACCTACATAAATAAAACTGCATGGGCACTTGAGTAAATAAACAACATGATCAGAATTACATGTGTAGTGCTCCCTGATATGATAAACAGTGCCCAAAGTAGGGTGTTGGAAAGTATTCCCACGTATTACGCTATTACACATGTGACATGATAGGCACGGGAACATGGCAACCCTACGTGAGCAAGCTTGTTCGCGTGGTGTCACTTTCACGCGCAACTTGTCGCGCAAAGTGGGGGCATGACGAAAAGACATCATTGGAGGGTACCGAAACTCCGGCACCCTCGGAAAACCATCCGGCAATAAATGCCAGTGTCTCCGGATGACCCTAGCAATGCTAATCCTGCATTCAGGTGTTAAGCCGCATCTACACGAGTAGATGCGGCCGTGATGCTCCTTATCAATTGAGCCGCTGATGCGGCTCGATTGATAAGATCCGACAGGATGGATCTCCGCACCGCCGATTCCCTGCTCTCTCCACGCGAGGGGACAATGGCAGGGAATCGAGCTGAAGATAAGCGGCGCTGGCGGGGACGAGCGGGCACGAGCTAATCGAGCCGCCGGATCGCTGCAACATCTTATAGTGTAGACGGGGCTTAAGACCCCTTGAAACATCTTTTCCATCACTTTTGTGGCCAGAAACAGTGTTTGTATTTTTCAAAGTTCGCCTACCCATTGAAGTCTATCGCAGTTCTCATGGTTCACGTGAACAAGAACTTTTGCGGAAGTTCACGTTTGAGGTTCGAGTCATCTCTATTTAGTTTCAGGTATGCTTTATGAGTAGGCATGCAGAAATGTACAAACATTTATTTATTTCGTGTGCATTGTTACTAGTACAGTAAAACTATATACACAGCTTACATTTATCCAAGTCAACCATTTTTGATAGTTTTCGACGCAAACTAAAGTGAGTATAGTTGTCTCCCAAAATTGGCAGCTTCCCCTCAACATTTGGCCAGTAGAAAATCCTAGGCTAACAATATTGGTTTGCTTGCAGTTAAGCACCACACATTTGTCCTCCCTCTACAACTCACCACAGGACAGTCTGCATGGCAGACAACACAGCAGCTTCTCTGTACAATAATGGTTCCGAAACGGTCACCTGAAATCACTGTGAATGGTTTTTTGTCAGTTATCCTAGGTGTAAAATAGTACAGAGGCAATACTGAGCACTCCCTGAGGGGGGTATTGAGCTAACAGCAAGTAGGCACTGATGTAACTGTAGTCTTTATTATGCAGTCCAAATAGATATTACAGACATTGCAGGAAAACTGTGGGAGCTGAGAGAGGAAAGGGACCCAAACTTTTTTTTAATGCATCTTGCTCTGCTATTGAGGTAAAAGCAGAAGATGCACAAAAAAAGGCCACCAGGCCCCTTTTGACTCAACCCTCCTTGTTTTTCTAAAAATGTCTGTAATTGCTGTTCATATGTAGAAGAGGAGGATCCGGGCACTGTTGTAACACTTTATTGTGCAATCCAAATGGCAATGACAGAAAATGGAGGAACACGGTAAGTGCTGAAAGTAAAAAGGGGTCTGATGGATGTTTTCATGCATCTTGTGCTTCCATAGAGGCCCCCATAGAAGCGCAAGAGGGGCAAAAAAGCCATCACAGGCCCCTTTTTGATTGTACAATAAAGGTTAGTGTTACAGCAGTGCCCAGATCCTACTTTCTACATATAGCTATCCTGTGTGTCTATGTAGCTGAATGCCAGCCAAAAATGTTTAGATTTTTAAATGATTATCACCTGCATAAAAGTAGGAATAGGGTATTGTACCATGTTAGCCATCAGTAAAAGCAAGAAGTTTTGATGTCAGGATGTTACCATTTATTGGCTAACTTAAAGCAATAAGCATAAGCAAGTTTTTGGCTGTATAGCCTTCATCAGGCTTCAATCCTGTTTGCTCACAAACTGATGGAATAGACAGCTATAGAAAAAGAAAAAGAAATATTTTTCTCTAAGACCTCATTTTTATCTACTCTATTTAGCCATGTTTTTGGAAACGCAACGCAATGCAATTTGCAGGGACATCAGTAAATGCATAGACTGCACTATTTGATGTTTCCATGCATGCAATTACAATCAACAGTGGAATCAAAATTAGAGGTAGCATGTATTTCAGTGCATTTGTAATGCAATTCCATTCAATATGATGAATGGAATAGCAGCCACATTGGAGAAAAATCATGGAGCAATGCAGTGCCATGCCTTGCGGCAGCCGTCTGCTTTGCCCACGGCATTAACCTCCCTGGCGTTCTATTAAGATCGCCAGGGCGGCTGCGGGAGGGTTTTTTTTAAATAAAAAAAAACTGTTTCATGCAGCCAACTGAAAGTTGGCTGCATAAAAGCCCACTAGAGGGCGCTCCGGAAGCGTCATTCTGATCGCCTCCGGCGACCAGAATAAACAAGGAAGGCCGCAATGAGCAGCCTTCCTTGTTTTGCTTACATCGTCGCCATAGCGACGAGTGGAGTGACGTCATGGACGTCAGCCGACGTCCTGACGTCAGCCTCCTCCGATCCAGCCCTTAGCGCTGGCCGGAACTTTTGTTCCGGCTGCGCAGGGCTCGGGCGGCTGGGGGGACCCTCTTTCGCCGCTGCTCGCGGCGGATCGCCGCTGCTCGCGGCGGAACGCTGCAGAGCGGCGGCGATCAGGCAGCACACACGGCTGGCAAAGTGCCGGCTGCGTGTGCTGCTTTTTATTTTGCAAAAATCGGCCCAGCAGGGACTGAGCGGCGACCTCCGGCGGTGATGGACGGATATATTCGTCCATACCGCTGAGGAGGTTAAGATGAAAACAAGGCCTGAGATAAGATCTAAACAAACAACAAACACAGAACATTTAAATCGCGCTTTTCTCCTGGTGGACTCAAAGCACCAGAGCTGCAGCCACTAGGACGCGCTCTATAGGCAGTAGCAGTGTTAGGGAGTCTTGCCCAAGGTCTCCTACTAAATAGGTGCTGGTTTACTGAACAGGCAGAGCCGAAATTCTAACCCTGGTCTCCTGCGTCAGAGGCAGAGCCCTTAACCATTACACTTTCCAGCCACCTAATAAGGTATAATGGCCTGCATCTTCACATTATGCAAGTTCTGACTGATGAGGAATATCAAAACACACATGTAGTTTGGGGTATGAATGTATTTGGCTAGTCAGCTTGATTAACAGTCTACAGTAGCTGAAAATGTATGATTATAATGTTGCAAAACATCAATGCTCATATACCGCACGTACCCCAAAAAGGGTTTGTGGATGTCCACAATGCAAAGTCTTGTTATTTAGAACTATGTTCATTTAATTCATCACCTCATATTCAAAATGTACAATAGACTCTAGAACTTTTAACTGGTTTGATTTAAGTTATTGAAGAAACCACTACAGTTGCATTAAATCTAGATAGCATTTCATAGTGGATAATGTGAAATGTCTACAGCAGATTGCACTTCAGTTTACTGCCAAGTTTTCTAAATAGTTTAAGAAAATCTCTGGTGATTTCAGTCCTGCAGTTTTTCAATGTTAACTTGATTAAAGACACTTGTTCCTAGTAGAACTTCAATTCTAATTGCTGTTTAGCGTAGACACAAAGCACTGTGAGTGCCAGAAAGTGACACTGGTAGGAACAGATCTGAATTATACATCCCAACAGTCACAAATCAGCCCTGCTCTTAGATTACATAGATAATCAGTTACAGATAAACAAGTCCCTGATGACAAATGGCAAACGTAAATAGTGGGTTACAAAACACAAAGTCCAACTAAATCCCACACCGAACAATGCAAATTCTGAAATCAATCATGTTAATTAGAATAAATAGTTTTAATTACTACTTTTGCAAAGTGAAACTCAATTTAAACGCGAGTGGCGCCGGATAAATTTGGGCTCTCTATAGGCACTTATAAAAATACCAGCAAACGTTTAAAAGTTGTGGACATTTGGGCATGGGATACCAAAAAATAGCGGCATCAGAGTCCTGCTACAGTATAGAGGAACTTTGCAGGAAAGGTGATGGGCATGTTAGTCACAATGTGCAAAATAGCAATGACTGTGGCGTGGTTAGTGTTAAGAGCATATGGGGGGTGATTAGTATAGTTAGAATAGAGTGATTAGAGTAGGAAGAAGGTGGCTATTGACAGGGCAGGGTTCTTATTAGTCATCAATAGTGGAGGGTTATTGTTAGTAATCAATAGGGAAGGATTCATGTTAGGCATCAATAGTAAAAGATTCTTGTTAGGCATAAATAGCGGAGAACTTGTGTGAGAGTTAGGCGGAGCAGTGCTTTTCAGCGCTGCTATATTTGGGCGCAGCCGGCGCCTCCATAGACTTCAATAGGAATCATTCCTATTGAAGCGCTCAGTGAGTAACATCGGCTCCGTCAGAAGACAGAGCCGAAGTTGCTTAAAAACATAATAATTCGGCCTCCAGCAATCGCTGGAAGCCGAATTATTTCATTCCCCCACTATCCATGTCGGCCTGGAGGGGGAATAGTAATTAAATCGGCCCGGACTTGTGCAGAAGCAGGATCAGCTATATACCGCTGTATCCTGCGCCCAAGTCTACCGGCGCCGATTTCAAATGTACGCAGAGTTAGGGCCCTTTTACACTTAATCAGTTGCTCTCAGTTAAAACGGAAAGAAAACTGATTTTCAAAGTAATGTCCATGTTTTCTTATGGCACTTTTCACACTTAACGCGTCTTAACTGAAATCTTTTTCACAATGCACTGCTATGGAAAAAACCGCATACTAACGTGTACCAACGCGTACTAAAGCACACCAACTGATTAAGTGTAAATGGGCCCTTAGGGTACAGCGGGGCATAATAGAATATTGGTAAAGTTACCGATATTCTACCATTGGAGATTGTACAATATTGGTAAAATTACAGATATAGCAGGAAAACATGAATGTTCTACTATAGCAGAAAATAGATTTTAAGTAACTTTACTAATAATTCTTCATACCACTGTTGCATAGATACTGTTAACATATGATTAACCTGCTAAGCAGTTGCAAGGCAAGGCTAAAGAAAGTAGGTTTATTTATAAAATCCTATTGTACAGTGTCAGTGTTTTATGAACAAACCTTCCCATTTCTAAAACAATTAAACTTCAATTCCCTTAATACGCTATTCCTAATAACTTTGGGCATCAAAGTCATTGCTGGCTAGAGTCCGGCTTACTCTAGATGCATAGATCTACTAAATCAAGGCATACTTGCTGCAAGATGAAAAGGGGTTGCTAAGGACATCCACGGAGACTATAAACAAGGTCAAATCGAGGTGCTTCAGTAAACATACAAGGTGGTTGCTAAGAGCAACCACAAACTCAATAAAAAAGGTCAAATGTAAGCGAGATTCAAAATCACTAATCAGTGGCAAGTCCATAAATAATCTGGGGATCAAGGAAGGCTGCAAACAGTGTCCAGCGTCAGGCCATGGTCTGGGCGGCAAATTACATTTCAAGAAAAACCAGTCAGCTGAGTCAGAGTACCTGATCTGCTACCTGCTTGTTCAGGGTTTATGGCAAAGTATTAGAGACACCAAAGTATTAGAGACACGGGATCAGGAGGACTGCCAGGCAACTGGTATTGTTTAAAAGGAAATAAATATGGCATCTTCCATCTTCCTGATCCATAGGTTCCCTTTAACATTGGTGAATTTATCCATGCAAAAGGAGACTTGCAATTTCTCTCCCCCCCCCCCCCCCCTATATATACAATGCGGTGCGAAAGTTCGGGCAACCTTGTTAATTGTCATGATTTTCCTGTATAAATCGTTGGTTGTTATGATAAAAAAATGTCAGTTAAAAATATCATATAGGAGACACACACAGTGATATTTGAGAAGGGAAATTAAGTTTATTGTATTTACAGAAAGTGCACAATAATTGCTTGAATAAAATAAGGCAGGTGCATACATTTGGGCACTGTTGTCATTTAATTGATTCCAAAACCTTTAGAACTAATTATTGGAACTCAAATTGGCTTGGTAAGCTCAGTGACCCCTGACTTACATACACAGGTGAATCCAATTATGAGAAAGGGTATTTAAGAGGGTCAAATTTAAGTTTTCTTGCTCTTTTAATTTTCTCTGAAGAATAGCAACATGAAGGTCTCAAAACAACTCTCAAATGACCTAAGACAAAGATTGTTCACCATCATGGTTTAAGGGAAGGATACAGAAAGCTGTCTCAGAGATTTCAGCTGTCTGTTTCCACAGTTAGAAACATATTGAGGAAATGGAAGACCACAGGCTCAGTTCAAGTTAAGGATCGAAGTGGCAGACCAAGAAAAATCTTGGATAGACAGAAGCGATGAATGGCAAGAACAGTCAGAGTCAACCCACAGACCAGCACCAAAGACGAACATCATCTTGCTGCAGATGGAGTCACTGTGCATCGCTTAACCATACGACACACTTTACGCAAGGAGATGCTGTATGCAATAGTAATGCAGAGGAAGCCTTTACTCCGTCCACAGCATAAACAGAGCTGCTTGAGGTATGCTAAAGCACATTTGGACAAGCCAGCTTAATTTTGGAATAAGATGCTGTGGACTGATGAAACTAAAATTGAGTTATTTGGGCATAACAAGCCCCTTGCATGGAGGAAAAACACCCCCGAATTCCAAGAAAAACAACTGCTTCCTACAGTAAAATATGATGATGGTTCCATCAAGGTGTGGGGCTGTGTGGCCAGTGCAGGGACTGGGAATCTTGTCACAGTTGAGGGACGAATGGATTCCACTCAGTATCAGCATATTCTGGAGGCCAATGTCCAGGAATCAGTGACAAAGCTGAAGCTGTGCCTGGGCTGGATCTTTCAACAAGACAACGACCCTAAACACTGCTCAAAATCCACTAAGGCGTTCATGTAGAGGAACAAGTACAACGTTCTGGAATGGCCATCTCAGTCCCCAGACCTGAATATAATTGAAAATCTGTGGTGTGTGTTAAAGAGAGCTGTCCATGCTCGGAAGCCATCAAACCTGAATGAACTAGAGATGTTTTGTAAAGAGGAATGGTTCAAAATACCTTCAACCAGAATGCAGACTCTCATTGCAACCTACAGAAAGCGTTTAGAGGCTGTAATTTCTGCAAAAGGAGGATCTACCAAATATTGATTTCATTTCTTTTTTTGTGGTGCCCAAATGTATGCACCTGCCTAATTTTGTTTAAAAAATTATTGCACA
Organism: Hyperolius riggenbachi; assembly: GCF_040937935.1. NCBI lineage: Eukaryota > Metazoa > Chordata > Amphibia > Anura > Hyperoliidae > Hyperolius > Hyperolius riggenbachi. The sequence continues at coordinate 142,650,539 of NC_090655.1, forward strand.
CTTTCTGTAAATCCAATAAACTAAAATATCACTGTGTGTGTCTCCTATATGATATATTTAACTGACTTTTTTTTATCATAACAACCAACGATTTATAAAGGAAAATCATGACGATTAACAAGGTTGCCCAAGCTTTCGCTCCCCACTGTATATACACATATATACACTTTTTGTTTCCCAGAGTAGTGTTACTGTGAAATTACATGTTGCATCTTCAGAGCATGCAAACATTTAGCAGGTCTAATCATCATCATCATCGTCAATTAATCACAAGTACAAATTTATCAATAAAGGTGTAAAGTACTGGCCACTACCAGAGCCTTTTGTGAAGTTTGTGCTGTAAAATGAAATAAGGGTCCTGATGGGTTGCTGTGGACATTTGTTCTAGTTTAGTTAGCACCTGTCTTGATAAATCAGTATCATGTTGTTGTTTTTTTTTCATCTGGGAAATGTAAAATATTTTGTGAGTATAGTAAAATATGATAGAATCATGCACTAATGAGTTGATCGTTATCAATTTTGAGACGTGAGTACCAATTTTCAGTGAGTGACTCAAAGTAATTTGCAGAAAATGAATGCATTAAAAGCCTTATTGAATTGTTCTTGTGGTTTTGTTGAAGATTATTATTTCTAGTTGTAATGCTGCTGTAAATGGTGAAGTGCTATTCCATGCATGTACAGATACAGATAAATGGAAAGCATATTTTAATACTTTTTTTCAGGCAAATTATGTTCCATTGAAAAGTATTAACACTTTGAGTCAATAATTTTGAAATCATCAGTAACAAAAATAACAATTATTCTTAAGTGTTTCTAACTTTGTGATGTAAATTCTATAAATTGCTATCAGTTCAAATCAGGATTTTTGTAGATGAAGCTAACAAAAAAATATTCATTTTATTTGGATCTATGTACTAATGAAAATAAAATAAACTCTTGTGTAGCTGTTTTCTTCTGCCGGATTCAAAGTGCTGCAGTCACTAGTGAGAAGCAAATGGCCATTTTCATTTCACCATCATTTCCGTGAATATGTCATGTTTTGCAAAGATTAAAATGTTTGCTATAATATATGAGCAAATGAAAACACATTTTTCTACAGATAAGGCTCTTCATGAAAATATGTAGGCATGAGAAAAATCACTTTTGCCAAATGCATTGAAATCTTGTGGCATTGTCACGATCGGTGTAGCAGAGAGGGTCTGATTCTCGGTGATCTGCAGTATCACTGGGAATACAGATATATATCTGATTATTGATGATCTGCAGTATCACCGATAATCCGATATAACGCTAACCTCTGAACACCTGAGTAGTGTGAGTGCTTGGTGCAACAGTAATACCGTGAGGACTAAGCCTCAGAAACAAGTGCCGTACAGTATGAAGTACTGCAGCAATACAGATTCCTTACGAAGGCCTGGACTCTCCCGGGGGAGGAGTCAGGCAGAGCGTAGGAAGGACAGAACGTGAGTGACACCTAGGAGAGAGTGTCACTAACAGATCTGGGAACTGCCTCTAACAGTAAGGTCAGTTCTCGAAGTCGGACAAGCCAGGTCGTAACACACGGACAGATACAGTACAGATTCAGAAAGCAGAGGCGGAGTCTAATAAACAAGCAGGGTTCGGCAACAGGGTATCAGAAATATCGGGGTACAGAATCAGGAATCAGATGCAGGGTCTAAGAGCGAGCCGAGGTTCGGCAACAGGGTATCAGAATGACAAGGTACAAGATCAGAATACAGAAGAATAGTAACAAGCTTGGGGAACCTGAGGAGCGAGTTCCCAATGAATACTGGATGGGCCCTGAGGCAGCAAATACAGAGCTGGCCCTGTGGAGCAGGTGCCCAACAAATACAGAGCTGGCCCTATGGGGCAGGTGCCCAGCAAATACAGAGCTGGCCCTGGGGAGCAGGTGCCCAGCAAATACAGAGCTGGCCCTGTGGAGCAGGTGCCCAGCACATACAGAGCTGGCCCTGTGGAGCAGGTGCCCAGAACATACAAGGCATGAACTATCTCCTAGCGATAGAGATAGTTCTCAGGGTCGGGAAGGCCCTGGGGAGCAGGTGCCCAGTGAATACAGAGCTGGCCCTGTGGAGCAGGTGCCCAGCGAATACAGAGCTGGCTCTGTGGAGCAGGTGCCCAGCACATACAGAGCTGGCCCTGTGAAGCAGGTGCCCAGCACATACAGAGCTGGCCCTGTGAAGCAGGTGCCCAGCACATACAGAGCTGGCCCTGTGAAGCAGGTACCCAGCACATACAAGGCATGAACTATCTCCTAGTGATAGAGATAGTTCTCAGGGCCGGGAAGGCCAGGTCGGCAACTCACAGACCTTCCTGATCAGCTGACACTTCCCCTGCTGGTATAAAGGTCCTGAATTCAGGCCCGCGCACGCATAGCTCTCCATCTGCCTAGGTGCACAAACAGACCCAGCCACACCAAGCACACGCTGCTGCATGCAAACAGCCGCTTTGCTGTCAGGACATGCGGCGGCTTTTCCGCGATCCACCACACAACCAGACGCGTGCAAACTGCCGCGTAGGACGCGGAGTCAGCCGCCTAGCTCTTGGCACATGCGGCGGCTTTCCACGTTTCCTCACAGGAATAAGAACACACATTTTGCACAGATGAGATTATGCATGATAATGTATGGGCAAGCATGCAAAAACACATTTTCAGGGCTCGTTCACATCTAGGGCCTTTTCGGCCATTTTTCAAGCGCAGGAGATTTTCAAAATTGCTCACAAAATTCTTGTGCAATTAATCTCTACGAGAAGGTTCATATCAGCGTGTTTTGTCTGCTTTGCGCTCCATAAAACGATCATGCCTGTACTATTTTTGGGGTGATTTTGCTACAATTGAAGGTATAGGAAGAAAGCTAAATGCTACATTTGTAATTAAAAATAAATACATTGTATTTATTATTTTCCGGGTCATAGTTCACTTCCTGACTTGTGTCAGGGAGTGAATTAAAAAATCGCTCCGCAAAAGCGCTTTAGAAAAAATGCAGCGTGCATGCAAGCGCTGGGAGGTGCTAAAAAAATGTACGCACACAATTTCAAAACGCTGCGTTTGCGATTTTGATTTTAGATGTGAACAGAGCATCACACACAATGCATTGAGGTCAATGGGCATAAAAAATATATATTTTCAAGAAAGTTTTCATTTTATTGAAAACCCATTTTGTTTTTATGAAAATAGAGTCAGGCAAAAATACAAATTTTGATGGGAAAATTACTTTTGCTAGAGTTTGAGCTTACCTCTAGCATCCAGCAAGGGTACTCTCAACATGGCATGTATATACAAACAGATGTTAAAGTAATGATAGTTATTCAGAGAAGACAATCTGCAATGAAGAGCAGGAACATTACATCTTGTGAACTTAAATCATCAGGGGCAGAAAATGAAACAAATAAACAAAAAACAAAAACACATTACCTGGCTCCTTAATACTGACTTTATTTTCTTGGGTTTCTTTTGGTCACAACAGGTTGCTCCCAAGTTACAAGAGCATACTAGCAAGAATGCTTGGATACCCCCTATAACGTATTAGACTCCGCCCACTTCCCAATTGGTCATGGTTGTGATCACGGATAGAAATTAAATACCGATTTGAATACAGTTTCAAGTCCGGAATCACAAGTCGGAATCACAAATGGCCTTTAAATTGCTTTCAAACTTCGTTTTACATGAAATGATGCATCATGTTTTTTTAATTAAAAATAGCAGTTACACTACTTCATCAACAACTTCCTCTTTCTTCACCTTCTTCATCTTGTTCTTTTTCTTCTTCACCATCTTCTTCTTTGTCATCATCATCATCATCTTCTTCACCTTTTTCTTCTTCTTCACCATCTTCAACACCCCCTTCTTTTTCTTCACCATCCTCTTCACCTTCTTCTTCTTCACCTTTTTCTTTTTCTTCCTCACCATCTTTTTCTTATTCTTCACCATCTTTTTTGTCACCCTCTTCTTCTGCACCATCTTCTTCTTCTGCACCATCTTCTTCTTCTGCACCATCTTCTTCTTCTTCACCATCTTCTTCTTCTTCACCATCTTCTTCTTCACCATCTTCTTCTTGTTCTTTTTTAACTCAATCTTGCGGCTTTTAATCTTTTTATTATTAAATTATTATAACAGCAGAAGTAGGCTGTGACCCCTGGCGGTGGGAGCATAGCTGTAAAAATAACAGCAGCCGGAGGTTCCAGACAGCAGTTGTGAAGCACACTTTGGGCCATATGCAATTCACTTTTTCACCTGAGTTTTTTCCTACGTGATATTTTTAAACTTGTCAATAAACTGCATTTTGAGCCCCCAGACAGCAAGAATATACTTAAAATAATTTTGATAGTACTTTTTCACCAACTTTTTGTTAGTTTTTTTTAGTTCAAAATTACTGGAAAGATATTTAAAATAAAAGATGAAAAATTATCACCTAGGAGAAAACTCAGGTGAAAAAGAGATGGCCAATACACAACTAGGACAGCACAGTTTTCAGCCCAGACACTTCATTTTTTTTAAACAGCATAGCTATTTTTTTTGCGTAATAGCTAGTGGCACTGCGCCTTACTCTGTGGACCCTGGCAGGAGGTAAATGCAGTAGCAGGAGAAGGAAGAGTAGCGTGTGGCAGCAGGCAACATAGTAGGCCATGGCATCTAGTGGTGGTACCACAGCTCTAAATTAATACCGAGACTACACCAGGAGGTTCCAGACAGCAGTCGTGAAGCCCACATTGTGTCCAATACACAACTGGGACCGCACAGTTTTCAACCCAGACACCTAATGTTTTTCATAATATAGCTATTTTTGCGTAATAGCTAGTGGCACGTGGCAGCAACGCCTTATTATGTGGATCCTGGCGGTGGGATCACAGAAAGCAGGAGGTAAATGCAGGCAGCATAATAGGCCATGACACCTAGCGGTGGTACTACGGTTGTAAATAAACACAACACCACCAGGAGGCTCCAGACAGTAGTCATGAAGCCCACATTGCATCCAAAACACAACTGGGATAACACAGTTTTTAACCCAGACACCTCCATTTTTTTTACAGCAATATAGCTATTTTTGTGGCGTAATAGCTGGTGGTGCATGGATGCAGCGCCTTATTCTGTGGCACCCTGGCATTGGGAGCACGGACAGACAGCAGGAACAGGGCAATGCAGCAGCAGGAGTAGCAGCTTGTGGCAGACAGCAGCAGCAGTATAGTAGACCATGGCACCTAGCAATGGTACCACAGCACAAACAAAGGAAATCAACCCTGAGGTTCCAGGAAGGGGTTGTACAGCTACAGTTGGGGCCTCCCCACAAATAGGACAGCACAGTTTTCATCCAAGACACCTACAAAACATTTTTGTTTTAAAACGGCAGAGCAGAGCTATTTTCCCACACTGCAGCGTGGTGGGGCAACAGCAGTGTGTAGGTTAGGCAATAGCACCTGGTGGTGGTACCACAGCAAAAATAAGAAGAACCAGGCCTAATTAGCAGGAGTTTGTGGTGTTGACAATTTGTCTGTCATAGCACTATTCCTAGCCACCTCATGTCCCCCTCTCACCGACAGCAGGGGCCAGGAAATCACTTTCAACCAAAGCCTGGTTCATCTTGAGGAAGGTGAGTCTGTCCACAGACGAGAGTGCTTCTCTGTGACCACACCACCGGCTGCACTGAAGCATCTCTCAGACAGCAGGACAGGACTTCCAGGGCGTAGTGCACAAGCTCCCGCCAGATCTCCAGCCTCTTTACCCAGTACTCCAGGGGGGCCTCAGTGTCAAGTCCATTGAAGGACCCCATGTAGTCTGCCACCATGCGGGTCAGACATTGGTGCTGGCTAGTGGAGGGTGCTGCTGCTGGCACCTCCTCTATAGACAGCTCTACCATGTAGAGTTGCCTAGTCAGACTCAGATCCTGAGCACCTGCTGCTGCTTCTGGCCGCAGGCACTGGCTGCTGTGTTGGCTGGACATGGACATGGGGGTAGAGGCTGGGGGAAGGCTTCCTCCAGTCTATGAACAAGGGCCACCTGCAACTCCCTTTTTCCACGCTGCATAAATCGACCCAGCTTCAGCTTTAGCCATGGGTCCAGGATCATGATGATCCAGATGTCCTCCCTCTGCCGCATCTGAATCACCCTGGGGTCCCTGCAGCATGTGTGCAGTCATGGGGAAGAGGTGTGTCCTCCTTTTATGCCTGCTGAGCCTCATTCTGCATTCTCCACCCTTGCACTACTGCAGCTGCACTCTGTAGTTACCCATCGACAGTCAGGTCAGGGACCTCCAACACCTCCACCAAGTGCAAGTCCTCCTCCTCCTGAGAGGTGGACTGTGCAGCTGTCTGCTGATTCAGCTGGGTCAGGGCTGCCTCTCCCTCTTCCAGCAGATCAAACACGGTTTTGTCCAGCAGGCCAACCATGGACAACCACTCGCAGATGGATGCCCATTCCTGGCTCACCATGTTGGTTACCTGCAGGAAGGAGCCAACACCAGGCACACCTGCGGCATCTGCCCCAATCTGCATTTGAAATTACCTGGAGGTGTGTGGTGCCGGAGACATTCTCATCAACATTGTAACGGGTGACAGCCCTCCTGTGCTGGCACAGCCGCTCCATCATTGCCAGGGTCTAGTTCCAGTGAGTTGGTACATCGATGACAAGACGGTTTTGTGGCAGGCCCTCGCACTGCTGCAGGTTGGCCAGGATCGCTGAGGCAGTGGCAGAGCGGTGGAAACCGCAAACAATTTTCCACACCACTTCCAGCAGATTCTCCATCCCCAGGTAGGTGTGCAGAAACCTCTGCACCACCAGGTTCTGGATGTGGGTCAAACAGGGGACGTGGTTGAAGTGTCCCCTGCTGAGGGCAGCCAGCAGGTTTGCCTCATTGTCGAACACCACCAATCAGACTGAGGCCTCTGGGGGTTAGCCACCTCTGCTCCTGCTCCTTGAGGGTGGCCAGAATGTTGGCGTCCATCAACTTTTCCTTCCCCAGGTTGGTCATCTCCTGCAGCGCTTGGCAGTGACGGGGCCCGACACTGCTGCTGAGGTGGGGACACTTGGCAGGTGTGCCAGAGGAGGGAACTGGATTAGAGAAGCAAGCTGCATCTCCCCTGACCATGCAGGATGGTCCCACCCACTGGGATGCAGCTGTACCACTTGCGGTCTCACCCCTTTGTACCAAACTCACCCAGTGTGCGGAGAAGGACAGGTAGCAGTTAGGGATGCTCGGAAAATTCCGCGGAATTATGAATTCCTATACCTCTCAAACGGAATTCCGCGGAAATTTCATAATTCCGACGGAATTTTCCAGAATAACACAAAAAAAATCCTCCTCCTCCTCCTCCTGCATATCATGCATATCATGCATATCATGCATATCATGCATATCATGCAGTAGGGAATTGCAGATTTTCAAAACAGCTTATATACCATAGCTGGGATTTGAACCCAGGACCTAGTGTGTAGTAGGTATCTGTCTTAACCTCTAGACCATGACCCACACTACATGCTAAAGCTGGTGGTAGCATAAACCATACTTCCATTATGATCAATTCGATAGAAAAAGTAGCATGATTAAGGATTTGTACTTTTTGAAAAGCATGCTTATATACCATAGCTGGGATTTGAACCCAGGACCTAGTGTGTAGTAGGTATCTGTCTTAAGCTCTAGACCAGGCGTGCTCAACCTACGGCCCGCGGGCCATTTGTGGCCCGCGAAGCCAGTTTCTGTGGCCCGCGCAGTGTCTGCCCGCGGTGTCCTGCGGAGGGGGATAGGATCGCGTGGTATTGCGTAGTATTGGCAGGTATTGCGTCCCACGCATACACCAGCGTGTGCTCCGTATTCAGCCCCGGGTAGCGCTGGGATAGTTAGAAAGCCTCACTCATTGGTTACTGCAGGAACCTTCCTCCAATAGGAATTAGGCTGATTCCTATTGGAGGAAGGTTCCTGCAGTAACCAATGAGTAAGGCTTTCTAACTATCCCAGCGCTACCCAGGGCTGAATACGGAGCACACGCTGGTGTATGCACGAGAGGCAATACCACCCGATCCTCTCCCCCTCCGCAGGACACCGCGGGCAGACACCGGGGCACATGCTGTGACAGCCCCCTCAGCCCCACATGGAGCTGACAGCTCCCTCAGCCAGCACACTACAGGCCGCGGGTAATTAGGCCTCCGTTCCTCCTTAGCAGAGAGCTGACAACCTCCTCAGCCAGCACACTACAGGCCACGTGTGGGTAATGAGGCCTCTGTTCCTCCTCAGCAGAGCTGACAGCCTCCTCAGCCAGCACACTACAGGCCATGTGTGGGTAATTAGGCCTCTGTTCCTCCTCAGCAGAGCTGACAGCCTCCTCAGCTGCTGCAGGACAACTTTAGAGAAAAGTTGCTACCTGAATTTTATGCGGAACTACCACTGCAGGACTTTCCAAATTTGCGGAAACACGGCCTGAAAATGGTCACAACTTTTGCCAGCACTTGAGCAAACTTTCATCACTGTGAGCAAACTTTCTCAGTGATAAAAAGGGCAAAAACTGGCTCACGTTCTCGCATCACAGATGATCACCTTCATTATGTATTAAGAATAAATGTTACAAATTTGGAGCCAAATATCCAGAAATTGGTTTCTGAAAGACAGCCGCAAACTTCTCATTAAGAAAATGTGCAACAAATGGTGAGTACAACAATTCTTATATTGTCGTTTTCTTTCCATTTCCAACATGGTGTTGGAGTTGGCGTTACTAGAAAAACGTTAAAAGTTTTACATCGAAATTTTGTATGCATGTGTTCCGGCCCTCGAGATTTTTCTTGATTTGAAGTTCGGCCCTCGGGCCAAAAAAGGTTGAGCACCACTGCTCTAGACCATGACCCACACTACATGCTAAAGCTGGCGGTAGCATAAACCATACTTCCATTATGATCAATTTGATAGAAAAAGTAGCATGATTAAGGATTTGTACTTTTGAAAAGCATGCTTATATACCATAGCTGGGATTTGAACCCAGGACCTAGTGTGTAGTAGGTATCTGTCTTACCCTCTAGACCATGACCCACACTGCATGCTAAAGCTGGCGGTAGCATAAACCATACTTCCATTATGATCAATTCGATAGAAAAAGTAGCATGGTTAAGGATTTGTACTTTTTGAAAAGCATGCTTATATACCATAGCTGGGATTTGAACCCAGGACCTAGTGTGTAGTAGGTATCTGTCTTAACCTCTAGACCATGACCCACACTACATGCTAAAGCTGGCGGTAGCATAAACCATACTTCCATTATGATCAATTCGATAGAAAAAGTAGCATGATTAAGGATTTGTACTTTTTGAAAAGCATGCTTATATACCATAGCTGGGATTTGAACCCATACTTCCATTATGATCAATTCGATAGAAAAAGTAGCATGATTAAGGATTTGTACTTTTTGAAAAGCATGCTTATATACCATAGCTGGGATTTGAACCCAGGACCTAGTGTGTAGTAGGTATCTGTCTTACCCTCTAGACCATGACCCACACTGCATGCTAAAGCTGGCGGTAGCATAAACCATACTTCCATTATGATCAATTCGATAGAAAAAGTAGCATGGTTAAGGATTTGTACTTTTTGAAAAGCATGCTTATATACCATAGCTGGGATTTGAACCCAGGACCTAGTGTGTAGTAGGTATCTGTCTTACCCTCTAGACCATGACCCACACTACATGCTAAAGCTGGCGGTAGCATAAACCATACTTCTATTATGATCAATTCGATAGAAAAAGTAGCATGATTAAGGATTTGTACTTTTTGAAAAGCATGCTTATATACCATAGCTGGGATTTGAACCCAGGACCTAGTGTGTAGTAGGTATCTGTCTTAACCTCTAGACCATGACCCACACTACATGCTAAAGCTGGCGGTAGCATAAACCATACTTCCATTATGATCAATTCGATAGAAAAAGTAGCATGATTAAGGATTTGTACTTTTTGAAAAGCATGCTTATATACCATAGCTGGGATTTGAACCCATACTTCCATTATGATCAATTCGATAGAAAAAGTAGCATGATTAAGGATTTGTACTTTTTGAAAAGCATGCTTATATACCATAGCTGGGATTTGAACCCAGGACCTAGTGTGTAGTAGGTATCTGTCTTACCCTCTAGACCATGACCCACACTGCATGCTAAAGCTGGCGGTAGCATAAACCATACTTCCATTATGATCAATTCGATAGAAAAAGTAGCATGGTTAAGGATTTGTACTTTTTGAAAAGCATGCTTATATACCATAGCTGGGATTTGAACCCAGGACCTAGTGTGTAGTAGGTATCTGTCTTACCCTCTAGACCATGACCCACACTACATGCTAAAGCTGGCGGTAGCATAAACCATACTTCTATTATGATCAATTCGATAGAAAAAGTAGCATGATTAAGGATTTGTACTTTTTGAAAAGCATGCTTATATACCATAGCTGTGATTTGAACCCAGGACCTAGTGTGTAGTAGGTATCTGTCTTAACCTCTAGACCATGACCCACACTACATGCTAAAGCTGGTGGTAGCATAAACCATACTTCCATTATGATCAATTCGATAGAAAAAGTAGCATGATTAAGGATTTGTACTTTTTGAAAAGCATGCTTATATACCATAGCTGGGATTTTAACCCAGGACCTAGTGTGTAGTAGGTATCTGTCTTACCCTCTAGACCAGGGGTCCCCAAACGTTTTGGGTTGAGGGCCGGGTCAACATACTTCAGACCGCTGGTGGGCCGGAGTAAACATAAAATGATGTAGAAGTCTTTGCGGACCAGACAGTGAAGCATACCCAGGTGACAATCTGCAAGCCAATTGGACAGCAGTGTCACCTGATGTGGAATTTGATTGGAAACCAGCAAAATTTCTGCTTTCTGGCTTCCATGTGGATGGGGGGTGCTGCACTGCTATTCCATATGTGGACCACCAATATTTAAAGATGTAGCTGACTGCATTTATAAGCAATACATTTTCTGTGTGGGGGGCCGGTAAGAAAGCCTTAGGGGGCCACATTCGGCCCGCGGGCCTTAGTTTGAGGACCACTGCTCTAGACCATCAACCACACTCAGGGCCAGGCTTTAGCATGTAGTGTGGTCAGAGGTGGGACAAGGTCCTTCAGCACCCAAGGCTGAGACAGCAAAGTGCGCCCCCCCATCCCTCCCACCCCAGCTGTCACACACTGATTGCTATTACACTAAGAGGTGCCCCAGGGCCCCCACCCCCCCACCCCCAACAACTTAATCTCTACTTATCTGGCTTGCAGTCGCTGCCATGTATCACCTTTTCTTATTTCTTTCTGCTTCAAACACAATTGGGAATGACAGCTGAATTATTTGTGCACCCCCTCCTACACTGCGCACTGAGGCTGCAGCCTCTCCAGCCTCAGCCTTACTAGTGGGTAAGACAGATACCTACTACCATGCAGTGTGGTTCATGGTCTAGAGGGTAAGACAGATACCTACTACACACTAGGTCCTGGGTTCAAATCCCAGCTATGGTATATAAGCATGCTTTTCAAAAAGTACAAATCCTTAACCATGCTACTTTTTCTATCGAATTGATCATAATGGAAGTATGGTTTATGCTACCGCCAGCTTTAGCATGTAGTGTGGGTCATGGTCTAGAGGTTAAGACAGGTACCTACTACACACTAGGTCCTGGGTTCAAATCCCAGCTATGGTATATAAGCTGTTTTGAAAATCTGCAATTCCCTACTGCATGATATGATATGATAGGAGGAGGAAGATTAAAATTTTTCCGACGGAATTCCGTATAAGTCAGAATTCCGCGGAACTACCCCAGTATAGCGTCGGAATGGAACGATGACGGAATGCGGAATTGTGCCGGAAACACGCACGCACGCACACACACACACACACACCAGGCAGCAGCTGCAGAATCACAGTAAGAGACAGATGCTGATGTAGTACTGCTATTGCCAGTCTAACACTAAATAAGGTAATAGTACAGATGAATAAATGAACAACTAATCCCTAACCTACCTACAGGCTGGTAGGCTACCTAGTAGGCCTGGCCTGCACACAGACCTCAGCTAAGCTAGCCTAAAGGGGCCCATACACTCAGCAGATTTTCTGGCCGACCGATCGATCAAAATCGATTGAACGATTGCAAATCGGTTGGCCAATCGACCGATCGACGGCCGATTTCGATCGATTTCGATGGATTTCCATCGAACTGGCAGGGTGGAAAATCTAGGTCGATCTGATGAGATTGCTTATTATTTTGCATTGGCCCTAATGGAAATCTGATGGCAAAAAAATGCCATCAGATCGAATTTCAATAGATTTCAAATTAAAATCTATTGGAATTCTATCCTGGTAAAAAAGTTCTAAAAACACATCAGATAGATCATCAGATGCATTTCTTATCTATCTGCTGCTAATCTGACGAGTGTATGGGCACCTTTGGCTTCAATCCTGAGCTAGCCTAGCATTGTATACAGTATATACAGAACATTGACTAACACAATCAAATGACTAGCTAACAGTACAATAATAAAATAAATGTGTTGGAAATGTGTATGACTGGGTTTTATACAGTAAAAACACACTTGCTCACAGCCAGATTGCACAGAGAAGCCCTCAGCACTACCAGAGTCAAGCAAGGATGAGATTCTCAACAGGAGGGGAGGGCAGAGACTCCCATCCTCTGATTGGTAGAGATGGCCCGAACGGTTTGCAAGCGAACTGATTCGCGTGAACATAGCTGGTGAACCGCAAACTATATGCGAGTTTGATCCGCCCCCTATACTACATCATTAGGCTCCACTTTGACCCTCTACATCAGTCAACAGACACAAGGCAGTCAATCAGGCTACACTCCCTCCTGGAGCCCCACCCCTCCCTTATACAAGGCAGCTGCATTGGCCATTATCTCACTCGGTGTGGCTGCAGTAATTAGAGAAGGGAGAGGAACCTGCAGTAGACATAGGGAAAGCTTAGTTAGGCTCTTGTTACGCTTGTTAGCTTGCTCCTTGTTGATACTTATTGCTAAAAAACACCCCACAACAGCTCTTTTGAGAGCTTATGTTGTTACTGTGAACTTTTTTTTTTGTGTGGCCCACTGACACTTGCATATACAGCCCTGTCAGTCAGTCGCAGCTGGCCCTTGATAATTCCTACTGTACCACTGCCAGGCACAGCACATTCAGTGCCTACGTTTTCACTGTAGGTGTGTGACAGCTGCACATTTGTAATACCAGTCACTGCATACCTGTTCACGGTACCTGTGTGTGTGTGACAGCTGCACATTATATTGATACCAGTCACTGCATACCTGTTCAGTGCACCTGCGTGACAGCACACAGTGTTATATTATATACGAGTCACTGCATACCTGTTCACGGTACCTGTGTGTGTGATTGCTGCACATTTGTAATACTAGTCACTGCATACCTGTTCACGGTACCTGTGTGTGTGACAGCTGCACATTGTATTGATACCAGTCACTGCATACCTGTTCAGTGCACATGCGTGACAGCACACAGTGTTATATTATATACCAGTCACTGCATACCTGTTCTCAGTACCTGTGTGTGTGAGAGCTGCACATTTGTAATACCAGTCACTGCATATCTGTTTACTGCACCTGTGTGACCGCATGCAGTGTTATATTATATACCAGTCACTGCATACCTGTTCACGCTACCTGTGTGTGCGACAGCTGCACATTGTATTGATACCAGTCACTGCATACCTGTTCACTGCACCTGCATGACAGCATGCAGTTTTATATACCAGTCACTGCATACCTTTCACTGCACCTGTGTGACTGCACATTGTATTAGTCAAGTCAGTGCATACCTTTCACTTATTAACTCCCTCCCCCCCCCCCCCCCGATATGGACAAAAAAGTCAGAGGCAGACCCAGAGGCAGGTCACCCGGCAAGTCTGTTCGAGGTCGTACTGGCGTGATTTCGCGCGGCCCTGGACCAAAGTACAGTGCTCAGAAGAAGGCATGTTCCATCAACTCCCAAGATTGTCAGGACCTAGTTGACTATTTAACATAGAACACCTCATCTTCCGTAGCCACCAGCGCTACTACAAGCACCACATCTGCTACATTTGACACTTCACAGGAGTTATTTGGAGGGGAATTAACTGATTCACAGCCATTATTGTTACAACAAGATGAAGGCGCTAAGCAAGTTACACCATCTCATATGTCTGAGTTAGGCGGCACTATGGATGTAAGGTGTAAGGAGGAGGATGATGAAGTACCTGCTGTTGGTGCAGTTTTGGAGGAGTCTGATACAAGCGAAGCTGGGTAGGATGATTATGATGATGATGATTATGATGATATGGATGTCATGTGGGTTCCCAATAGAGGAGATGAACACTGGGACAGTTCAGAGGGGAGGTCAGAGAGGAGTAGGAGGAGACGAGTTGCTGAAAGAAGTAGAGGGAGCTTGTTGTTATAAACTGTTCTTATATCACCTTGCTTCGACACCACCGTCTCACAGACTATGAGATCACTTGACTCTCCACACAGCAAACAGGAGATAGACTTTCTCAGGCTTCTTCAATGTTTACGTTATTTATTCAGGAAACAGGAATACAGATAGATACATTCATCATATCCTAGCCATGCCAATCTTCATGTTGCGTTACAAGCTCGTGATTAGACTCCCTGCTGAAGTCAATCAGGTACCTTCTTCCTAACTACGTTACACTAAACTACCTATGTACAGCATACATTATATCAGATTACAGAAAGGAAGAACATGCTTAGAGGTCCCAGTCGGCCTTGCGAGCTAGTGCGGAAGGAAGAAGCAGAATGCTCTCTCCATCGCTCACTCCGGGTTTAATACCGACTAGGAAAGAGTTAAATATGACATCATCTTCGCCACCCCCTAGATCAGATTATTGGTGGACCCACTCGTGGTGTCATCATACCCACCTACTTGATTAATAATCAATGAGGCATTTGACCTAAATGCAGGAATGTGGATGTTTAGTAAATATGGCCGATGTTTACTGTTCCTGTGGTGTACGTGGAGGTCAGAGTAGGCCGATGGCCTTCTTTTAGGAACATGTTCTCAGTATCTGCGTGTATCCTCTGCTACACGCAGACCCTGAGATGCCTCTGCCTGCATCACAAAACCTCTATTGATTTTAAAGGCATACACTGCGGACAAGCCTTTTACATAAAACTCAGGCCAAGTAACTGAGGCCTACTTAAATTATAACACTTGTCATCAGAAACAGCTGGTGGCAGTGTCTAGCGGCATGTATTGCCACCTATGGACAGCCAGCCAACATGCCCTCCAACATCAGCTGCTGACGCCACCATAGTGCCATCACCCCAGGGCTCAGTGGTGTGGAAATGTTTGTGTGCATCTGCCTCAGACGAGAGCAATGCCATTTGTACTCTCTGCCACCAAAATTTGAGCCGTGGAAAGGCCAATGCACGCATATGGACAACTGCCTTACGAAGGCACATGGAGAAAAAGCACAAATGGCAAAGGGAAGACCACCTCAGGAAAAGCAGCACACAGAAGCAAAGCCACCCTCCTTCTCCTCTTCCTCCTTCAGGTGCATTACCTTCAGCTGCTTACTCCCTTGCACCTTCACAGCCACCCTCCTCCACTCCACCTCTCACCTTGAGCGGTTCCTGCTCCTCTGCCCACAGCAGCAAGCAGGTGTCCGTGAGGGAAATTTTTGAGGGGAAGAAGCCAATGTCTGCCAGTCACCCCCCTGCCCGGCGTCTGATGGAACTGTTAGCTCGTCAGCTGTTACCATACCAGCTGGTGGACTCTAAAGCCTTCCGAAAATTTGTGGCCATTGGGACACCGCAGTGGACGATACCAGGCCGCAATTATTTCTCTAAAAAGTTGATACCCAAACTGTACCGTGAAGTTGAGAGGCAAGTGGTGCCATCTCTGGCACACAGCGTTGGGTCAAGGGTCCACCTGACCACGGATGCCTGGTCTGCCAAGCACGGTCAGGGCTGCTACATAACTTACACAGCCCATTGGGTCAACCTGGTGCCCGATGGCAAGCAGGGAGTATGTGGCTGTGCAACGGACCAACTTGTGACACCTCCACGGCTTGCAGGCAGGCCTCCTGCCACCTCCTCTCCTCCTGCTACATCCTCTTCACTGACATCCACCTCCTCCTCCTTGGCTGAGTGGCAGTTCAACTCTACTGGTGCTGTGATCTCCTCACCAGCTACACAGACCCAGCTCCCCAGGGCCTATGCTGAATGCCAGGTATGACGGTGTCACACAATCTTAGACATGTCTTGCCTCAAAGCGGAGAGTCACACTGGACCAGCTCTCCTGGCTGCTCTTAACAAACAGGTGGATCAGTGGCTAACAGTTCGGCAACGTGGTGTGTGAGAACGGCAGCAATCTCCTTTCCGCTTTGAATTTGGGAAAGCTGACACATGTACCCTGCATGGCACATGTGCTGAATCTAGTCATTCAAAGATTTGTGTCAAAGTACCCAGGCTTAGAGGACATCCTGAAGCAGGCCAGGAAGTTGTGTGGGCATTTCAGGCGGTCTTACACGACCATGGCACGCTTTACGCTATTCAGCAGAGAAACAACTTGCCGGTGAGACGATTGATATGGGATAGCCTGACTCGCTGGAATTCGACCCTGTTCATGTTCTCTCGCCTGCTAGAACAGGAGAAAGCCATACAAAAAAGTACCTCTACAATTTCAGTAGAAGGACACAATCTGGGGAGAGGGAGATGTTCTGCCCCCCCGAACTGGACACTGATGCAAAATGCCTGCAGGCTCATGCGGCCATTTGAGGAGATGACCAACCTGGTGAGTCGCAGTGAAGGCACCATCAGCGACTTGATCCCATACGCTTACCTCCTGGAGCGTGCCGTGCGTAGAGTGGTGGATCAAGCTGTGGAGGAGCGTGAACAGGAACAGTTACAGCAGGAATAGTTGTGGGAGCAATTTACATCAGAATCAGATGTTTCCTCAACACCTGCGGCAGCACAGAGAGGGGAGGAGGAGGAAGAGTTGTGCAGAGAAGAGGAGTCAGACTCGGTTGATGAGGAAGGAGGCGGAAGCGGCGGCAGAAGAACAACCACAGCAGGTGTCGAAGGGGGCTTGTGCTCCTTGACGTTCCCGTGGTATTATTCGTGGCCGGGGGGAGGAGGAGGACTTACCTGACATCACTGAGGAAAAGCAAAAGGAGATGGATAGTACGTCTGCATCCAACTTTGTGCAGATGGCATCTTTCATGCTGTCCACCCTGTTGAGGGACCCCTGTATAAAAAAAAAACTCAAGGGGAATGAGCTGTACTGGGTGGCCACGCTACTAGACCCTGGGTATAGGCACAAAGTGGCAGACATGTTACCAACTCACCAGAAGGCAGAAAGGATGCAGCACATTCAGAACAAGCTGGCAACTATGCTTTACAATGTGTTTAAGGGTGATGTCACAGCACAATGCAATAAAGGTACCACTGCCAGTAATCCTTCTCCTATGTCCACACAGGCAAGGACAGGACGCTCCAGCAATCTCATGGTGATGTCGGACATGCGGACATTCTTTAGTCCAATGCCTCACCTTAGCGCTTCCGGATCCACCCTCCACCAACGCCTGGACTGGCAGGTAGCTGACTACCTGGCCTTAAGTGTGAATGTAGACAATGAGCAGCGATGAACCCTTGGACTACTGGTGTCTTTGACTGCACATTGTATTATACCTGGCAGTCAGTGCATACCTTTCACTTGAATGGATGGCAGACTTGCCCTCCATAACAGATTCTCATTAAAGGATTTAAAGTTGATTCATCTCACATATACAGCAGGGCCTCGAAAGTCCTCTTGTATTGTTATTTTTGGTCACTACCTTTGGACGTGCATGCCATGCCTGCTGCCTTCCTTGAATATGTGGGGTGCGCAGGCTTGACCTGTGGTCGGAGCTGTCCCAATTTGCCATCCAACTTCTGTCTTGCCCTGCCTCAAGCGTCCTGTCAGAAAGGACCTTCAGCGCAGCTGGAGGCATTGTCACCGAGAAGAGAAGTCGCCTAAGTCAGAAAAGTGTTCAGTACCTCACCTTTATCAAAATGAATGAGGCATGGATCCCGGAGGGCTACTGCCCGCCTGAAGACTAAGTCAGTCCCCACACACAGCATCTCTTCCTGCGTGTCATTGGCTGCTTGCCCCAAGACTAAGTCGCTCCCCACACAGCACCTCTGCTCGCAGGCCGCTTGACTGCCTTCTCTGCCACAACCAACAGGGTCCAAGACTCCCGGAGGCCGCTATATTAATTTTTCTGGTGCGAATTAAGTTCAGTTATAGCTAAGCCCCTTTATCTTATCTTTTGTGACTCTCTTGCAACTAGCAGAGTCCCAGTGGATTGGCGTACAGCCCACATTTTCCCATTATTTAAGAAGGGCAAAAAATCTGATCCAGGAAATTATAGACCTGTAAGCTTAACATCAGTTGTATGCAAACTATTTGAGGGGTTACTAAGAGATACTATACATGACTTCATAGTAGAAAATAATCTTATTTCTCAGCATCAACATGGGTTTACTAAAGACAGGTCCTGTTTGACTAACATGCTCAGCTTTTATGAGGTAGTGAATGCTAATATGGATATTGGGAATGCTGTAGATGTGATATACTTGGACTTTGCAAAGGCCTTCGACACTGTTCCCCACAGAAGTCTGGTGCAAAAGTTGAGGATGCAAGGACTGGAGAAGAGTTTGTGTGCATGGATAGGGAACTGGCTAATGGACAGAAAACAAAGAGTTGTGGTCAATGGATCGTACTCAAAATGGGACATGACATCACATGGGTGGGGGGTAATTGTAATGTAACTGTAACAGTAAGGCAGTGGGCTAATATAGGTAGCCAGAATAGTTTCCCTCAGCATAGGTTAGATAGGTAGGTGCCCCCAGTATAGGTTAGTTAGGTAGGTGCCTCCAATATAGGTAGCCAGTATAGTTGCCACCAGTAAAGGCTAGCAAGGTAGATGCCCCCAATACAGGTTACATAGGTAGCTGCCCCCAGTATAGGTTACATTGGTAGGTGCCTCCAGTATAGGTTAGATAGGTAGCTGCCCCCAGTATAGGTTAGATAGCTAGCAGGGTGAGAGGGCGGGCAGATAGCTAGCCGGGTGGGCAGATAGAAAAAAGGGGGAGGGGGAAGAAGTGGTGCGGTCATGGAAGAATTGGGTGTGGTCATGGACCAGAATGTGGGTGTAGTCATGGGTGGAGACAAATTTGCATGAATGGTGGGACATTAGATTAGGACAGTGGTGGCGAACCTTTTGAAGGCAGAGTGCCCAAACTGCAACCCAAAAGTCACTTATCTATTGCAAAGTGGCAACAGCAATTTAAACTAAATAAAAACGTTTTAACTCATACATGAACATTATGGAAAATCCAAGTTGAAAATAAACTGTGAAGATAAACAATTTCATCCATCCTACTCCTGAAAAATGTTTTTTTTTGTTTTTTTTTTAGAACCTCCCAGTTTTATTTTCTGTTTTAAAAAGTAGCTATTGTCTCATATGATGATGATTCAGCTTTTTCCATAGTCTCGCAGTTAGCAATCATGTGACCCTCAACAAGACAAATTCAGCAATCATGAGGTCCCCCATCAAGACAAAATCAGCAATCATGAGGCCTCTAACAAGACAAATTCAGCAATCATGAGGCCCCCAACATGACAAATTCAGCAATCATGAGGCCCCCAACAAGACAAATTCAGCAATCATGAGGCCCCCAACAAGACATTCAGTAACCATGAGGCCCCCAACAAGACAAATTCAGTAACCATGAGGCCCCCAACAAGACAAATTCAGTAACCATGAGGCCCCCAACAAGACAAATTCAGCAGTCATGAGGCACATAAATAAACAGCATTTCACATAAATAGGCAGAATGCCCCATTAATATGGTAGACACCTCTCACCTGGCTTCTGAATCTCCTCTACTGGCTGCTGTGCCAGGCAATACTGTTTTTGGCTGGATTGGGGATGATGTGTGGGCTGAAAGGCCTGGCGGTGATGCTGTGGCCGGCCTGGCGGTGATGCTGGGCTGTACTTGGCTGGTTGAAGTAAATGTTGGCCTGACTGTTGGTGGTGATGCTGTGGCCTTTTTGACAGTGATTCTGGGCTGGTTGGCTGGTGGTGATGCTGGGCTGGCCTGGATAGTTTAGGTAGTGACAGGTGCACCCTAGTTTAGGTAGCACCAGGAGCCTCCCAGCTTAGGTAGTGACAGGACCCCCAAGTTTAGGTAGCGACAGGAGCCCCCCAGTTTAGTTAGTGACAGATACCCCCCAGTTTAGGAAGTGACAGGAGCCCCCAGTGTTTGTAGTGACAGGTGCCCCCCAGTTAAGGTAGTAACAGGTGCCCCCCAGGGTATGTAGTGACAGGAGCCCCCAGTTTAGGTAGTGACAGGGCCCCCCAGTTCAGGTAGTGACAGGTGCCCCCAGTTCAGGTATTGACAGGCGCCCCCCCCAATTCAGTTAGTGACAGGTACCCCCAGTTTAGGTATGACAGGAGCCCCCCAGTGTATGCAGTGACAGGGACCCCCCCCCCCAGTGTATGTAGTGACAGGAGCCCCTAGTTTAGGTAGTGACAGGGCCCCCCAGTATAGATAGACAGGTCTATAGGTGTCCCCAGTTTAAATAGCCAGATCTATAGGTGTCCTCAGTGGCAGCGGAGAGAGAAGAGAAGCGGTGGGGAAGGGAGGACGTTTCCCCCTCCCCCTTCCCTCACCTTGGGGCTCCCCCTCTCTCGCTCCCCCCTTTAGAATTAAGTGATGCGGCAGGCAGCGCCGCTGTGCCTGCCGCTTCTTTTCTCTCTCCGCTGCCACCCCAGGGCGGGCGGGCCAGCCACGTCCGGGTAGCTAGGGGGGGGCAGCAGCTAGCCAGGGGAGTGCGCATGCCCCATTTTGCCCTATGTAGGGACGCCCATGGCATGGTAGGCAGATAGGTAGCCGGGTAGGCAGTTATGTAGCCGGGTGGGAGGGTAGGCAGATAGGTAGCTGGGTGGGCAGTTAGGTAGCCGGGTGGGAGGGTAGGCAGTTAGGTAGCCAGGTGGGCAGATAGGTAGCTGGGTGGGCAGTTAGGTAGCCAGGTGGGCAGTTAGGTAGCCAGGTGGGAGGGTAGGCAGATAGGTAGCTGGGTGGGTAGATAGGTAGCCGGGTGGGCAGATAGGTAGCCGGGTGGGAGGGTAGGCAGATAGGTAGCTGGGTGGGTAGATAGGTAGCCGGGTGGGTAGATAGGTAGCCGGGTGGGCAGATAGGTAGCCGGGTGGGAGGGTGGGCAGATAGGTAGCTGGGTGGGTAGATAGGTAGCTGGGTGGGTAGATAGGTAGCCGGGTGGGAGGGTAGGCAGTTAGGTAGCCGGGTGGGCAGATAGGTAGCTGGGTGGGTAGGTAGGTATCCAGGTGGGCAGATAGGTAGCCGGGTGGGCAGATAGGTAGCCGGGTGGGAGGGTAGGCAGTTAGGTAGCCGGGTGGGCAATTAGGTAGCCGGGTGGGAGGGTAGGCAGATAGGTAGCTGGGTGGGTAGATAGGTAGCCGGGTGGGAGGGTAGGCAGTTAGGTAGCCGGGTGGGCAGTTAGGTAGCCGGGTGGGCAGTTAGGTAGCCGGGTGGGAGGGTAGTCAGAAGGGTTACCCGGGTGGGAGGGTAGGCAGTTAGGTAGCCGGGTGGGCAGTTAGGTAGCTGGGTGGGAGGGTAGGCAGATAGGTAGCTGGGTGGGTAGATAGGTAGCCGGGTGGGCAGCCAGTTAGGTAGCCGGGTGGGTAGATAGGTAGCCGGGTGGGAGGGTAGGCAGTTAGGTAGCCGGGTGGGCAGTTAGGTAGCCGGGTGGGAGGGTAGGCAGAAGGGTAGCCGGGTGGGAGGGTAGGCAGTTAGGTAGCCGGGTGGGCAGTTAGGTAGCCGGGTGGGAGGGTAGGCAGTTAGGTAGCCAGGTGGGCAGTTAGGTAGCCGGGTGGGAGGGTAGGCAGAAGGGTAGCCGGGTGGGAGGGTAGGCAGTTAGGTAGCCGGGTGGGCAGTTAGGTAGCCGGGTGGGAGGGTAGGCAGTTAGGTAGCCGGGTGGGAATGTAGGCAGTTAGATAGCCGGGTGGGCAGTTAGGTAGCCGGGTGGGTAGCCAGTGGGGGCCCCGACTCCTATGCTCCCCCTCACCTGGGTGTCCCCCCTCCAATTAAAAGCCGCGGGGATTGCAGCCCGACTGTTTTTTGTTGTTGTTTTTTTTCCCTTAAAAAAAAACTATTTTCCCCGGGGGGGCCCCCTCCTATCCTCCCCATCCCTCACCTCGGAGGGCCCCCCTCCTGTTACGAGCGGCGGGTACAGCAAACTTCCGGCGAGGTAAAGCAGAAGATAGAGGTCCAGCTTCCTCCCAGTCGCTGTCTCCTTTGTAATTGCCGCGCACTAAACCAGGAAGCAGTGCGAGCGGCATAGAGGAGACAGCGTAGCCCGGGAGGCAGCTGGACCTCTATCTTCTGCTATACCTCGCCGGAACTTTGCTGTACCCGCCGCTCGTAACAGGAGGGGGGCCCTCCGAGCCCGAGGTGAGGGAGGGGGATGATAGGAGGGGGCCCCCCACCGGGGAAAATAGTTTTTTTTAAGGGACATAAAAAAAAAAAAAAATACAGTCGGGCTGCCCTCCCCGCGGCTCTCCCCTCCAGCACACCCCTTCTAGGGGCCCCCAGGAGGAGGGGCAGTCGGGGCCCACCGATGGGACCGTCGGTGGTTCGGCGGCTCTGTCCGAGCCTGAATGGAGACCTGTTACATATAAATGGTCATAAAAGTCACGTACATTTGCAAAAAAAAAAAAAAAATGGCACATCATTTGCATTACCTCAGAATTATTAGCATCTAAAGGACTTTCCTTAGTTTTGAACATTAATAAAGATGTTAGAATGCAAAAAAAAAAAAAAAAAAAAACAACAACTAAATATACCATACATACTGTCACATTTGAAAGCTGCTTTAGTGTTTGAATGCTATATTCTACAAAGTTGGCACTGCGACTACATACATACATACAGTATATTTTAAATGTTATATCATCACTGCTCTGTAGCGTTTTGCTTAGAAGATAAACCACAGAATGAGAGGTGGATCTTGAAGAGCTTAGGAGCAACAATAAGTCCAAAGATCTCCATTACAATTACCATCCCATCAGATTAAGATTTATGGAGTCCTGCTTTTACAGCATGAGATATAGGCTAGTATCTCAAGAAGGCTATTGAGCAGAATATTTCCATTTTCAAGACCTGCTGGCAAGCAATTTATCTCCCTATTAGAGCCATTTTTTCTTTGAATGATTAAGTATAGTATGCAAACAAAGCTTACCAAGTTATCAGTGTCACCAAATGTCTGCCTTTGTCTTTACTTTTTTTTAAGAAAGATGGAAATCTCATAAAAATAGAATGTTACATTATGGTGTTTTCTGCAAACCTTTGATCCTAAATAAATCATTTTTTTGCTCTTATTTTTAAACTAAAATTTTATTCAGACAATACAAGCCTTTTCAATGGTACATACAAATCAGCATAAGGCATCAACATGAATACTGTAATGGCTAGATATCTTTCAAAAAGTATTATGTAAAATAAATGTTACAAAAAATCCAAAATATTATTAAATTCACATACTTATAACATGAAATGTTACACTGTGCCATATAACAAAAATACACAAAGAAAAAAAATGAACTGGTCTGCAATGAGTTAATATATTGCGGATGATGCGGGAGCTACCAGTAAATTTGCTGTGCGCAGGAAGCACACAACAATGTACTGGTACTAATGGTAGCAATAAGCACAACATGTATAACCAGGGTAACATGTGCCTTGCTATGGTAATGAACGGTACACCACTTGTATAACTAACAGGATCTGTACAAAGGATAAAGGGAAATGAACTATATTTTAAGGAAAGGTTTTACCACTTGCTCTTCACAGCATGATTGGAATGTCTTACCCAAGGAAATTGTTATGGAAAATTCTGTATTGTTAAGAGAGCTTGGATGCATTCCTTATTTGAAGGCAAAGCAAAAGGACAGTGCAATAAACGGGCTTGATTCACTAAGCTGTGCTGCAAAAGCAGCAGAGCTTAGTTTGAGCTGCGCGAGTTTAAATCCTCAGCACACACTACACTGCTCAAACTAAGCTGTGCTGCTTTACCAGCTTGCAAGTTTCTGTCCCACTATGCCGGGGACCAGGCTCATAGCAATGGATGTTCTCATTCCTCCTCCTCTCCCCACAGTCAGGGCTGGAACCCACAGGGGCGATTTTTTGAGCGTTTAGGGAGCGTTTGAAAATGCTAGCGTCTTGTAAAACCGCTCAGGTAATGTAAATGGATGGGGCAACTTCCACTGGAGTGATTGCGATTAAAAAAATATATTATTAAGTATGTAATCGCTGGCGTAATCGCTCATCAAAACCTGCACTGAGCGATTTTGCAAGCGTTTTGAAGTTACTGCACACTGTAACAAAATTAAAATTAATTGAAAGGACCAATCAGACTTTAAAACGCTAATCGCTACACAACAGCTGGCAAATTGATACACTTTTTAAAAGCGCTCTCTAAAACGCTCATGAAATCGCTTACAAACTGCTCATACAAAACGATAGCGATTGCGATTACCGATAGCGTTTTGTAGTGGGTTCCAGCCCTGAGTCTGGATTGAAACAGCGCTGCCCAGTCCTTTATAGTCACAAGCCATCTGCACATTGTAGGTGCTCAGAGACTGAGGCTGGTACTGTGGAGCATGTCTCTCACTTATGTAAAGGGTATAGTGCTGGGCTGACTAATAACGTCCAGTCACGATAAGTGCCTGTACTCTGCAGGTGCTTGCTTGTTAGACGTGTGCTTGGGAGCTGGCGGGCTGGAGTAATAGTTTGTGTACAAAGGGCATGAAACATCCGTGTGTACTTTGAGTTTATTAGTTTCTATGGCAACGTGTTTCGAAGGGGATAAGGCCCCCTTCTTCCTCAGGAAAAAACAGGGTATTTGAAGGGCATTCATAGCTATAATCGAGAGGTAAAGGATGGTCAGAATGTCTATTATTTCTACTGGAACATTTCCCCCACCTCTAACCAACATGTTTACATGACAAAATAAGAAAAATGACTGATTGGTGTGAGTAACAAGCCAAATACTTCCTACATAGTGGTCCCTGTTTAATAGTTTTATTTCTCTCTCTCTCTAAAAGAGAGCAACAGTATACAACAGTTTATCCTAATCCTGATGCCAATATATTTAATATCACATTAACTAAGGGATTCAAAAAAATTACAGGGTACAAGCTGGTTCAAAAAAACAAAACAAAAAAAACAACAAAAAAACGGTTGGCCAAGGAAACTTAGTGAAGCATATAAAGACAAATCATGCAGACTTCCACTTGAAATGAGGACTCTGCAAAAAACAGTTTATACTTTGGCACATCTAGCTAATATTCAACTACTACAAAATCTGAAGCAAATCACCAAAAGTGGTTTACAGAAAAATGTCAGCAAGTGCTCAGGAGTGATGCTTTCTTCAATCCTGAGTAGTACTAGCAATACTTAGCCATCATACAAAACCTTTAAGAAGCACATTTAACAGGTCTCAAATTCCTTTAAAACTTGATAATGTAGCAAGTAAGAAGGCCCATTAATAAAAAAAAATATTTTCAGTGAACATAATAACTAGAAGTCTTAGAACTGACTATCTGAGCATTCTGTCTGACCGTTGGATTGAGGATGGCAAGGTGATGAAAAATGACCAAAATCTTACAAAGAGACTTTCAGAATCGAGATGTTAGCCTCTATCTGAGACAATAACAACAACAAGAATTCCACGTAAACAAATTTTATTTCTTTATTCAAGATATTGGCTAAGCTTGGGCTCATGGTGTACCTTTCGTAGGTATGAAGTGGGACATTTTCAATAATTAGTCAACTACAACAAAGATGGTATTGTATTAATTTAAGGGAGGTAGGTAGCTCAAAGATGAAATTCATCAAAATAGAACACCATTATATTAGTAAAGGATTCAATAAACCCCAATGTTTTAACTTGGACCCTATAATTTGACTGCAGGTTGGATAATAAGTTACATATGATTTACAGTCTTTCCTACGCTCAGGTCACCAAAAGGACCATTATACCAGCTCTTAAGTTTTGGCTACTCCAAAATATCATGCCAATTTATGATCATGGCAAACGGAAGATTTCAAACTAAATTTCTTCAAGCACAAAAATTGCATCTTTATACAACCAAAGACCACCTTTCAATCTCAGTGTAACCTTATCTTTTTCAGAGAGAGAAATTGATGTGTGACGAAGCTGGTTGACAAGATCAGGCATAATTATTGGAAAGTTCTCACTGGAAAGAATTGTGTTGGGTATAATTGGGAGCTCATCAATAGAGATGTCCCACTGACACGTGTGTTGCATAAACAGCCTTGATAATATATACTGTGTGTGTGCCACTGCCAGCCAGGCCCAGCACATTCAGTGACTACCTGTGTGTGTGGCAGGTGCACATTGTAATACCCAGTACAGCAAATACCTACCTGTTGTGTTTAGTGAACCCACCTTATCACTGCATATGCCTACCTGTTGTGTTGAGTGCACCAACCTCATCACTGCATATACCTACCTGTTGTGTTCAGTGAACTCACCTCATAACTGCATATACCTACCTTTTGTGTTGAGTGCACCCACCTCATCACTGGCTGCATATACCTACCTGTTGTGTTCAGTGAACCCACCTCATCACTGCATATACCTACCTGTTGTGTTCAGTGAACCCACCTCATCACTGCATATACCTACCTGTTGTGTTCAGTGAACCCACCTCATCACTGCATATACCTACCTGTATATAACTCAAGGGGAATGACTTATACTGGGTGGCCACGCTACTAGATCCTCGGTATAGGCACAAAGTGGCGGACATGTTACCAACTCACCTGAAGGCAGAAAGGATGCAGCACATGCAGAACAAGCTTGTAAGTAAGTTTTTTAATGCGTATAAGGGTGATGTCACAGCACAATGCAATAAAGGTACCACTGCCAGCAATCCTTCTCCCATGTCCATGCAGGCAAGGAAAGGATGCTCCAGCGATCTCATGGTGATGTTGGACATGCAGACATTCTTTAATCCAACGCCTTGCCTTAGCACTTCTGGATCCACCCTCAACCAATGCCTGGACCGGCAGGTAGCCGACTACCTGGCCTTAAGTGTGGATGTAGACACTGTGAGCAGTGATGAACCCTTGGACTACTGGGTGTGCAGGCTTGACCTGTGGCCAGAGCTGTCCCAATTTGCATCCAACTTCTGTCTTGCCCTGCCTCAAGCGTCCTGTCAGAAAGGACCTTCAGCGCAGCTGGAGGCATTGTCACTGAGAAGAAAAGTCGCCCAAGTCACAAAAGTGTTCAGTACCTGACCTTTATCAAAATGAATGAGGTAAGGATCCCGGAGGGCTACTGCCCGCCCGAAGACTAAGTCAGTCCCCACACACAGCATCTCTGCCTGCACGCTGTGTGACTGGCTGCCTGCCCCCAAGACTAAGTCACTCCCCAGTGCCACACAGTATCTCTGCCTGCAGGCCGCTTGCCTGCTCTGCCACCACCAACAGGGTCTAGGACTCCAGACGGATTCCTGAATTTTTAAGGCCGCGGCCACTATAATAATCTTTCTGGGGTGTGTACATGCCTGCCTAATTTTTCTGGCTGCACTGCAGCTGCAACAACAAAACAAAAGGCATGTAAATGTGCCCATTCCCCTTCGTGATCATTACCTTGCCGCGGTGAAGGGGCTTGCGTATCACAATGAAGCAATGAGCGCCGGCTATATAAGTGTCTTGAGGGGTGGCACACCAAAGATAATAAGGTTGTTGCTTTATTGTGGACAGACCAAATTTGATCAGCTGGACAGTCACTGTTGTTCGATCATTGAGCTACCACAGCCCGGTGACCATATGGGCTTGAAAACCGCCACGGCCTGCACTCTTGCCATGGTGCGCACCAGTCCAGCACGGCCGTCACTACGCAAACAGCTGTTTGCGGTGTTTTATACAGTGAGTTTGGTGCGTCAGTGTGAAGCAGTACTCTAATTACAATCCCTGATTGATGTATACACATGCAAGATGTTTTAAAGCATTTTAGGCCTGTAATTTAGCATTCAATGTGATTTCTGCCCTTAAAGCGGAATATAACCCTGCATTTCAACTTTGCTCTAAAACATTATTTACAGCATATTATATGCAAAAACCATTTTTTTTTTTACTAGACCAGCATTGGAAGGGTTAAACACAGAGGTTTAAAGTTCCATGGAGAGATATGCAGAAGTTCAGATTGTTACATTCTATTTAGTCAAATGTATCTATTGAGAAATGTTACACACTCTTTAGCTGTCCTCCAGCTCCTTCTCAGTGAGAGAGAGTGAGTCACATTCAACACTTAGATACATTTTGTTTACATAAATGTATCTATGTCAGCTTCGGATGCGTCTGCAGAAATCTCCAGGAATTTTAAAGCTCTGTGTAACCCTTCCAATGCTGGTCTAGTAAAAAAAAAAATGCTGGTTGCATATAATATACTGTAAATAATGTTTTAGAGCAAACTTGAAATGCAGGGTTATATTCCGATTTAAAATGCTGCTTTGCATCAAATCCAGATTTTTCCCCGGGACTTTTGGCATGTATCCCACTCCGCCATGCCCCCCTCCAGGTGTTAGACCCCTTGAAACATCTTTTCCATCACTTTTGTGGCCAGCATAATTTTTTCTATTTTTCAAAGGTCGCCTCGCCATTGAAGTCTATTGCGGTTCGCGAAAGTTCATGCGAACTGAACTTTCGCGGTAGGTTCGCGAACCGAAAATCGGAGGTTCGGGCCATCTCTACTCATCAACAGTTAACATAAGGGATAGTGCATTGGGTTTTGTATTTTTGGATCCGGGTTGATAGGCAATATGGAACATGAAAACCTGCCATGGCTTATCTGGAGTTCAATCTTAAGGTTTTCCTGATTGTGGGGATTCCTGTAAATTAGGAATCACCACAATCTGGTGGGATTCCTCCTGAGAGCTGAAATTAGATAGGGATCTGTAACGATTGTGGAATTATTTCCGTGGTCAGCGCACAGGATGCGCGCGGACACTACGGAAATCCTCCACAAGCGTATAATCTGAGAGAACCCAGTAATGGTGCTATGCACCTGTAGAGGGGAATTCCTGCCGGCAGATGGAGCTGTGGAGAACAGAGGAACAACCCCTCTGCCTACTGCCACAGATGCCAGATAGGGATTGTACGAGGGGAAGCAATGCAGGGCAAGATAGCCCTTAAAGAGAGAGAGCACAGAGACAGAGAGAGTATGTGTGTCCACCAATCTAGTCGCCACCCAGCGACGATGAACACACAACAGTGAAAACCAAGTGGGCAAGCAATCGTAATAGATGGCGATTGCTAACAGTGACACAAGACTGAATAAGCACAGAGAAGGAATGTATGTATGTCCACCAATCTAGTCGCCACCCAGCGACGGCGAACACACAATAGCAGAAACTAAGTGAGAACGCAATCGCAAGAGATGACGATTGCTAACAGCGAAACAAGACTGAGTAAGCACAGAGAAGGAATGTATGTATGTCCACCAATCTAGTCGCTACCCAGCGAGGGCAAACACACAACAGCGGAAACCAAGTGAGAACGCAATCGCAAGAGATGACGATTGCCAACAGGGAAAGAAGACTGAATAAGCACAGAGATAGAATGTATGTGTGTCCACCAATCTAGTCGCCACCCAGCGACGGTGAACACACAACAACGGAAACGAAGTGAGAACGCAATCGCAAGAGTGGCGATTGCCAATAGAGACACAAGACCGGATTAGACAGAGCACAAGTGTAGCAGGAAAGACATAAAAAAATAACAATGATCAAAACGTCAAGGAAAATAACAAACGCTAGCTAAACACAAACACCGCACTCATTCGCAACAGCGAACACGTTTAATCATGATCATCGCGCGTTAGGCGCCCAGTGATAAGCGTGCCACCCTAACTAACCAATGAAGCGCAAACAAGAGATAGAGGACGCGAACACTTGCTAAACGGTTACGTCACTGAGCCAACAGCAAGCGTTCGTACCAGACAAGACAGACAGACAGATGGGGCTACCAGTAGCAACCGCTGCTCTGGCTAGCACCCCTTAAGGCAGAATACAGAAGGAAGAACTGCCACTACCACTAGGGCGAATGCAATCCAGACAGATGGAGCAGCCAGTAGCAACCGCAGCTCTGGCCTACTCTCCCAAACAGTCAGAACGATCTCCTGTCGACCACCGCTGGTGACAAGACAATCGAGACAGAGAGACAGAAAAAGGCAATACAGATAATACAACCTGACTGCACTAGATGGGATGCCTAGTGCAGTCCCAAGGAATACTCTAAGATAATCTTTAGCAAACAATAGCAAGGCTGACACTCCAGTTGTGTTTAGCAGGAACAAACCATCATGACCAACAAAGGATCCCGGGAAAACATGGTATTTATACTGCAAGCCTTCAAGGGAGGCAGCTAGGCAATTTGCATGACAAGTGTATGCAAATTCCTCAGTGACAGAGCAAGTCTGAAAATTGCAAAATAAAGACAGGTCTCTTTTCTAGAGACCTGCAGCCCTCAGACCTAAGGAATGGTCAAACAGCTGTCTGTCTGTGCAGACAGCTGAGCGGATCATTACAGGATCATGAAATGGTTAGTGGGCAGAGGAGATATGGAGGAGAGTAGTTCCTTGGGACAAAATTCCTTAACCAATGGTCAGATGGGTCAACTCACAATAAAACAAAGGTGTCCTTGTTTCCTCTTGTTTTTTTTTCTTACAAGGTGAGAGAAGGACAGATTCAACCAAACTGCATGTGTAACAAACTTACCTGGTGTTGTCTCTGGAGGCTGCCCTGAGCAGCTGGAGGAAGCTTCCTCTTCCTCTTTGTCGCATCCCCGGAACCCCTGTAGAAGTGAGTCAGCATGGTCGCATCCCCGGCTCCCCTGTAGATGTGTGTCAACTTGTTGTTTCTGGCAGTCTCTCTAGGACGCACGCAGCTCAGAACTGGCTTTATAGGTTAAGGAGGCATGTCTGAAGTGTGTCAGCTGATTCCTGCGGTCAGCTGACACTTGCTGCAGGGATGTTGCTGATTGGTCTGATTTTATTGGGGGCTTGGTGTGTGCTCTATTCCTGCTATATAAACCCTGGGCATTCAGTTACTCACTGTCCGTTATAGCTTTCAGTTCTCTGAGCACTGGACCTTGCTTTACTACTTAGTCTAATTAAAGTTCCGGAGAGCTACATTTCATATATTGCGCATCAGCGCGGTATGTATGTACTCTAGTCAGTCAGTATTGCATTATTGTAATATTGTATATTGTTCTGTGTATCGACCGTTGCCTGCCTCTTGACCTCAAATCTGCCTAGCCCCTCTGTATTACTGCCATCTGATATCAGTGTATGACTCGGCCAGTCCCTGACTTCGCTCATGTTTGATCCTTCCAATACTACTGACATCTGACTAATGTGTATGATTTCGGCCTGTATAACGTTTTTGCACCTGTCTTAGCCTACTGTACTTTAGCCATCTGATTACCAGTGTATGATCCTAGTCTGTTATTGACCTTGCTCTGCCTCAGTCCCTGTGTACCGCATATCTCTGACTTCGTGTATGACCTCAGTTGTCGATCTGACCTCGATTATCATATATTCAGTGTACACACCATAGCCTGCATCACAGCCAGTGTTACAGCATGTTAAAATACAGTAACTGAAAATATTTTAACCTTGGAGGAGGGAGTCAGTATTTAAGCACAGCAGAGCCCACAAATAGCTCCAGAAGTTGGCCTTCGCCACTGTGCGTACTGCTGAGTTGGTTAAGACTGCTGGTTAGGACTCTAATGTATTGTGTTTAAAGCCATAATTATTCTTGCACTGAGAAGTACTGGCTTGTCTCTGTGGATAAAAACCTACGCATGCTATGTATTTTAGGAAACGTGACCAAACTTAAAAACAGCAAACGCTGCATCAGGACTTGCATGCTGACAAAATGCTGAATAAACAGGTTCATAGTTACTCTACAAATCCATTTGCCAAATGGAGTATATAATTTTTTTTTTATTTTTTTTTTACCATTTGCATAACATTTTACTAAACTTAAAATCACATTAAGCAACTGTTGTGCATCATTTCAAAAGGCAAGATTTCATAGATTGCTGTGCCTCGATGCGGCATGTGTTTACACCTGTACCTCTTCCTGATATGTTCTAACTGTCTGCATAAATCTGATGAAATCCAAAGTCGTGCCCATTAGATTACCAACAACATTCCCCAAACAGCAGTACAAAAAAAAAAAAAACATGAATATTGCTGTGAGCGCTTTCTAAATGGTAGATTAGCACTAACATAATCAAGATGCTGATCATCAACTCACGGTTTGCTTTTTTTGTGACCCAAATGCATAAAACACTAAAATTGTTCTCAGAAGAAAAGTGTAATATTTCCTCAGTTCACAAATGTTTGTAAAATTAGCTTTAAAACATTTACAATTAATTTTTTTCTGTAAATATATCTCAAAGGGTTTTTGTTTTTGTCCATCATTATGTAATATAAATGTGGCCATCATTGGTACACCAATCATGTGAATAAAACTCACGGGAACCTAAAGACCCAAGAGTTTTCCCAGAGTACCATAGTTCAATAAGGGCTCCAATATAAGGCAGAAAAGAAGTAAAAAAAAGTAAAGATTTGCTTTATTTCAATAATTACACTTACAGAGTGATTTATGCATGCTACATTATAATTAACCATATGTCACTATTCTAAGAGTGCTTTACAAGTGCTTGCTTGATGTGCTAAACGCTATGCAGCACTTCTGAGAGTACCTCACATATGTTCGTTTGATGTTCAAAACTGTATAGAATTATGTGGCGCTTCAGAGAGTGCATCATCACATGATATGCTAAACTGGATTGGCTTGGATATATCTTTCTGTAAATTCAGTTTTATTTATTATTTTATAAAATCTGTGGTACTTCACCATTGAGGCCTCTCCCTTTCCACAACTACAGTAAAACCTTGGATTGAGCATAACTTGGTTTGAGAGCGCTTTAAAATACAAACACATTTGCTTGTGAAATTTTGACTTGATATACAAGCAGCTTCTTGATATACAAGTAACACATTTTTAGACATGTCACATCATCATGACTGAGCCAACAGTTCTTCTCCCTTTGATGCTACAGGATTGTACTTAATCTGAGTGGACTGTACAATGTCACATTTCTGTGAAATCTTCAAAAGTAGCTAAAAATAAAACAGTCATTGGATAAGTGCCTTGTTCAAGCAAGATAAAAGAAAGGTTGGGGAAAGTCACCAGATAGCAATGATTCTGTTAGTTATAGTGAAAGTCTTGTTTACATCTTTATTTCATACAGTCCATCCTTTGTAAGAAATATTTTTCTATAACAGTTTTGGGATTGTTGAACGAATCACTTGATTTTACATAAATTCTTATGGGGAACTCGCTTTGATATAAGAGTGTTGTAGATAACAAGTATGTTTCCGGAACAAATTATACTCACAAACCAAGGTTTCACTGTACTCTGGGAACATTTTGAGATTTATGTTCCATTATTTCCCCTTACTCTAAGTGCTATTTAGATCTGCTTGTGGTCTCTGGGATCTAGCGAGTTTTTGTGCCTATGAGTAAGGTGATGGTGAACATGTTTTAATTCCATGACAATTGCTGTGTATAGTGATTTTAGTGATTTTTTTCTGTTTGGACTTGATGGATGGAAGTCTTTTTTAATCCTTACTATGTAACGGTTTTCTGAGTGTTGACATTGTTTGGATTTCTTTATGTTTCAAACTGTATTCAACATTCAGCAGCTGGACTATTGTCATATCATCTATTATAGCATAGTAAAGTTCCTTTACTACATGTACCAGGATCACACATGTTTAGATCTTCAATGATGCCACTTTTGGGCATCTTTACACCATGAATGGTAGTCAGCGTCATACGCCTTTCATCTGGTGCCCTACATTTCTATGGATTATTACTACATTTTTGGTAATCAGTGTTGTCTGCTTTTGTGTGTGTCTGCAAAGAGCTTGTACAGTGAGTGCTCCTGGACATGACTATCACTAGTCTTTAACCTGCTGGGCGTTTCATGAGGCCACGGGAGGGTTTTTTACGGGAGGGTATACATTCACTAAGGCTGTTAACGCATGGCAAATTGAAATTACCAACCAGTAAGGTAAATTACCGACCTGCAAAATCCTCAACTATGTACAAAAATGGACCAAGAGAAATGATCCTGCTTTAAAGGAAAATATGCACATCACACCATGTATTGATTTTATATAGAATGTTTCTGTCTGCACACTTTGTAGGCTGTGAATTAATAACTATTTATTACATTATTTTTGAAACAATCCTTTCTTCACAACATTTCTTCAGTGACTAAATTTGAATGTAGAATAAATGTAGAACCCGCAAAGCAAAATCAAGTTTCTGCTACCTGGTTAATGTGAGAATGTTTTACTAAACAGAGCCCAGGGACAGTCTGAGCCCAGGGACAGTCTTATTGTAGCAGAGGCTTACTCTTACGTAATAGCATTTAATTAAAAGGTTACGGAAACATATACTCCAAGAGTATGCAAAGCAGGTCATGCTTCTCTACTCTGTGACTTTTACCTTTACTAACTCATAACAAATATTTTCAGTTCCCCACACTTTATACAGAATAACAAAGAGTTTATTTTATTGTGGCTAGATAAAGTGCTCCATTTTTTATGTCATCTTATGGCGGGTGGCACACCTGAAGAGCTTTTCTGAGCGCTTAGTGATTTTAAAAGCTCCTGCTAATGTTATCCTATGTGAGTGTGATTTTGTAAAAATCCACCATAACATTGCATTAGCAAGAGCTTTTAAAATAAAATCTTTAGTGTTTAAAAAGCTCTTGTGGTGTGCACCAGCCCTTATTTACAAATGCTGATTTTTATTATTATTTTTTGAAGGGGGGGGGGTGGGGGTAAAGAAAATGAAGTGAATTTTGCAGGTAGGCATTCAATTATTTTCATAGATGCACACATTCTTTTAGAAACTAAAGCCTAGTACACACTTTCAATGTTGATTGGCCAATCATTGGCCTTTTTTTTTACCACCTCTGTGTTAATTTTACCAATTTTACCACTTCCATTTAAAATGAGAGATTACCAACACGATCGTATAATGCTAAGTGGGTCTGACTGCCATCATTGAGCATAACACCCTATGTTGTTGTGCAAGTCTGATGTGCATTAAAACTAGAGATGGCCCGAACCTCTGATTTTCGGTTCGCGAACCAGTTCGCAAACTTCTCCAAAAAGTTTGCAGGAACTTTTGTGAACCACAATAGAATTCAATGGGGAGGCGAACTTTGAAAACTAGAAACATTTATGCTGGCCACAAAAACGATGGAAAAGATGTTTCAAGGGGTCTAGCACCTGAGTTTTTTCAGTGACTACATAGTTTCTGAGAAAATTGATTTTAAAGATCTCCTTCTGACCTTAAGAAAATTAAACGCCCGCCGACTTTAGCGGTTAATAGCAAAGCCCCTTTAAAAGCTAGAAACACCAAAATGTTTGGGAATGTTAACTAGAACAGTGGGAACAAGAGGATTTTTTTTTCAAAAGATCTTATAGCTTTTGAGAAAATCGATTTTAAAGTTTCAATGTAAATTCTCCTTCTGACCCTGGGAAAATAAACCCCTGCCGACTTTAGCAGTTAATAGCAAAGCCCCTGTAAAAGATAGAAACACCAAAAATTGCTGGGAATGTTAAGTGGAATAGTGGGAACAAGAGAAAAAACATTTTTGAAAAAGACCTTATACTTTTTGAGAAAATCAATTTTAAAGTTTCAAAGAAAAAAAGAGTTGATTCATTAAAAAAAGAACAGATTCATTAAAAAGGACCGGATGATTCATGAACCGTTAGTATAGCTAAGAATGCGTCCTGAGCAGGACGTATAGCTGCCGTCTCCTGCTGTCTCTCTCCACCTGCCTTCACCCGTCACCCTTGCCTAGGCTGGCACCCGGTGCACCCATGGGTTCACCGGGTGCCAGGCTAGGTGAGGGTGACAGGTGAGGAGGTGGGGAGAGACAGCAGGAGCCGGCAGCTATGCATCCCAAAGGATGCATTCTCTGCTATGTGAGGGGCGTCAGAGATCTTCAATCAACTTAATTGAATATCGCAAGATAAGAGGATACTGTATTCATTGGATCGTTTACCTAGGATATTGGTGTGGGAAATTTTTTTAAAGGTACAGGTAAGTATATATGGTTAATTTAGAATAATAAAATACTTTTCTCGTGGTTGTGTTTTTATTTCATTTAACCCTTTGTGAAAATGGGTAAGGGGTACTTTGTACCCCTATACTCATTTCTCCTAGGAGGGGGGTGGGCATCTGGGGTCCCCTTCTTAAAGGGGAATCCCAGATGCCACCATGAACCCACCCAGGGAGTCGTCGCCCCCACCTCCTCCTGGGGCACCGGAGGTGGGGAAAAGCCATACCATGGACCATGCGGGCTGGTACAGCTCAGGGTGCAAAGCCCCAGTTGGCCGGGGCTCCACATTCTGGCTATCCCAGCCTGCATGGGGGGACAAGGGGTTACAGAGGCTTGGGAGGGGGGACCCCACGCCATATTTTTTTTTCAGATTTCCCACACTCAGCACAAAAACATAATATTTTTCTTTTAAAGGTCTTCCGAGGCCACAAATGTAAAAAAAGTTAAATACCTTTTCATAATCCACATCCAAGGAGGACGCCATCCGCGCCCTCTCATTCATTCCACCATGGCTCCTGCAGTAATACCGGCCCCGGTTGGGTCCTGACCCCTCTGAACGGGTTGGGTTCTCATTCTTCCCTCAGTATGGCCGCCACAGATTGCCATGGCTGCGCAGTCCGCATAGACACGATTGCGGCTGTGCAGCTCTAGGGCCTTCTCCCACCGCATCATCAATATGCGTGCATTCATCGAACGCATTGGGAGGAGGTCCTAGAGCTGTGCAGCCGCAATCACGTCTATGCATACTGCACAGCCGCGACAATCTGTGGCAGCCATATTGAGCGGGGAATGAGAACTCGACCCGTTCGGAAGGGTCGGGACCCGACCGCGGCCGGTATTACTGCGGGAGCCATGGCGGAATGAACGGAAGGCTGTGGATAGCATCCTCCATGGATCTGGATTATGAAAAAGTATTTAACTTTGTTCACATTTGTGACCTCGGAAGTCCTATAAATATTGTTTCCTGCTATCTTTTTAACATATCCAGCAAATTTGGTGTTGTTAGGATGCAAGGGGCCTTTGCTATTAACTGCTAAAGTCGGCGGGTGATAACCAACCAGAGATATAGGGGTGCAAAAGTGCTGAATTCTGCCATTGGCTTTTATTGGGCTCCCTATTTCACTTTAAAAAATCCCAAATCTTTTCAAAGGACGATGGCTCAGCAGTGGCACATTTTCTAGCATTGTAGGGATTCTTAGGGGGATCATGACTGGTGAGTTTCGGCCCCTAGGCCAAAGAGGTAAAAAAATAGGGTCACAAAAACCTGTTCATTTTGGCAATGCTAATGGTGGAGATTCTGACAAACATAAATCGCAGCCATGGCCGTTAGCAAAGTCTGAATCTCACAACATGTCTCACGCAGGTAGAAAGCATATTGTTGTACTTGCACTCCAATGTTGGGTTCCCTACATCTCTGCAAACCAGAGTTACGGGGGTGCAAAAGTGCTAAATTCCCCCATAGGCTTTCATTGGGCCTCCTATTTCACTTTCCAAAATCTCAATTTTTTTCAAAGGGCGATTGCTCAGCAGTGGAACATTTTCTAGCATTGTAGGGACTCTTAGGTGGATCATGACTGGTGAGTTTCGGGCCCCTAGGCTGAAGAGATCATAGCCTAGGGTCACAAAAACCTGTTCATTTTGGCAATGTTAATGGTGGCGATTCTGACGAACATAAATCACAGCCATGGCCGTTAGCAACTCTTAATCTCACGACATGTCTCATGCAGGTAGACGTCATATTGTTGTACTTGCACTCCAATGATGGGTTCCCTACATCTCTGCAAACCAGAGTTACGGGGGTGCAAATGTTCTAAAATCCCCCATAGGCTTTCATTGGGGCCTAGGTCTTGAGGGTAAAAAAGTGCAGGTTTCTGCCGAACGGTAAGGTAGGGGCCCGAAACTCACCAGTCATGATCCCCCTAAGAGTCCCTACAATGCTAGAAAATGTGCCACTGTTGAGCCATCGTCCTTTGAAAAGATTTTGAATTTTTGAAAGTGAAATAGGGAGCCTAATAAAAGCCAATGACAGAATTCAGCACTTTTGCACCCCTATAACTCTGGTTGGTTATCACCCACCGACTTTAGCAGTTAATAGCTAGAGATGGGCTGAACCTCCGATTTTCGGTTCGCAAACCCGGTTCACGAATCTACCGCGAAAGTTCGGTTCGCGCAAACTTTCAAGAACCGCAATAGACGTCAATGGAGAGGCGAACTTGTAAATTTAGAAAAAATTATGCTTGCCAGAAAAATGATGGAACGGAGACATGGTTGAGTGCAGGGGCGTAACTAGAAATCACTGGGCCCCCCTGCGAATATTTGGATGGGGCCCCCCCCATAGGTGCCAAATAATCGTAATGGGGCAGCGTTTCACTGTAAATTAATTGTAAAGTGGGCAGCATTTAACCAGACAATCGTAATGTGGGCCAGAAAATCGTAATGTGGGCAGAGTTCACCAGAAAATCGTAATGTGGGCCTTTAGAAAATCATAATGTGGGCAGAGTTCACCAGAAAATCGTAATGTGGGCACCAGTCACCAGAAAATAGTAACGTGAGCAGCAGTCACCAGAAAATTGTAACGTGGGCAGCATTCACCAGACAATCGTAATGTGGGCAGCGTTCACCAGAATATCGTAATGTGGGACAGAAAATCGTAATGTGGGCAGAGTTCACCAGAAAATTGTAACATGGACAGCATTCACCAGACAATCGTAACTTGGGCAGTGTTCACCAGAAAATCGTAATGTGGGCCAGAAAATCGTAATGTGGGCAGCGTTCACCAGAAAATCGTAACGTGGACAGCATTCACCAGACAATCTTAACGTGGGCAGTGTTCACCAGAAAATCGTAATGTGGGCCAGAAAATCGTAATGTGGGCAGAGTTCACCAGAAAATCACAATGTGGGCAGCAGTCACCAGAAAATCGCCATGTGGGCAGCAGTCACCAGAAAATTGCAATGTGGGCATCAGTCACCAGAAAATCCTAATGTGGGCAGCAGTCACCAGAAAATCCTAATGTGGGCAGCAGTCACCAGAATATCGTAATGTGGGCAGCAGTCACCAGAAAATCCTAATGTGGGCAGCAGTCAGTCACCAGAATGTCGTAATGTGGGCAGCAGACACCAGAAAATCCTAATGTGGGCAGCAGTCACCAGAAAATCCTTATGTGGGCAGCAGTCACCAGAAAAATCGCAATGTGGGCAGCAGTCACCAGAAAATCGCAATGTGGGCAGCAGTCACCAGAAAATCCTAATGTGGGCAGCATACACCAGAAAATCGTAATGTGGGCAGCAGACACCAGAAAATCGCAATGTGGGCAGCAGACACCTGAAAATCGCAATGTGGGCAGCAGACACCTGAAAATCGCAATGTGGGCAGCAGACACCTGAAAATCGTAATGTGGGCAGCAGACACCTGAAAATCGTAATGTGGGCAGCAGACACCTGAAAATCGTAATGTGGGCAGCAGACACCTGAAAATCGTAATGAGGGCAGCAGACACCTGAAAATCGCAATGTGGGCAGCAGTGACCAGAAAATCGCAATGTGGGCAGCAGTGACCAGAAAATCGTAATGTGGGCAGCAGACACCTGAAAATCACAATGTGGGCAGCAGACACCTGAAAATCGCAATGTGGGCAGCAGTGACCAGAAAATCGTAATGTGGGCAGCAGACACCAGAAAATCGCAATGTGGGCAGCAGACACCTGAAAATCACAATGTGGGCAGCAGTCACCAGAAAATCGCAATGTGGGCAGCAGACACCTGAAAATCACAATGTGGGCAGCAGTGACCAGAAAATCATAATGTGGGCAGCAGACACCTGAAAATCACAATGTGGGCAGCAGTGACCAGAAAATCATAATGTGGGCAGCAGACACCTAAAAATCACAATGTGGGCAGCAGTGACCAGAAAATCACAATGTAGGCAGCAGACACTAGAAAATCATAATGTGTGCAGCAGACACCTGAAAATCACAATGTAGGCAGCAGACACTAGAAAAAAAAATGCACCTGTGAAAAAAAAACAATTCTTCTCCTCTCCCGGCATCTGGCTCGCAGCTCCCCGAGTCCTCCTGCAGCACATCTCCCGCGCTGACAGGCAGAGTGCAGGGCTACGGCAAGATGGCTGCCGAAGCCCTGTACTAGAGACACAAATAGTCTCCAGTGTAGGGCTTCTTCGGCGGCCATCTTGCCGTAGCCCTGCTCTGCCTGCCGGAGACTATGCAGGCTGCTGGTGGAGCGGGGCTGCGGGGAATGAACTGGCGCAGCGTCTATTAGACGCTGCGGCCAGTTGAGCACCTTGCTGGGGGGTCCAGAGCAGCGCTCCCCCCACGCACAGTGAGCGGGCCCCAGAGCAGCCCCGGGCGGCCGGGCCCCCCTGCGGCTGAGAGAGTCGCATCCCCGGTAGGTACGCCGGTGGTGACAGCCTTTCCTCCTCCGGGCCCCTGACTTGCTAGGGGCCCCCCTGCAACTGCAGGGGCTGCAGGGTCTATTCCTACGCCCCTGGTTGAGTGGGATACACGTCAAAAGTCTCTGTAAGAAACCTAGATTTGACTCAAACCACTTTTTTAAGGTCAAATATCACGTTGAATTGTAGACCTAAACTGCTTTACAACATCTTGCATGTGCATACATCAATCAGGAAGTTTAATCTCCTCCTCCCTCTCCTCCTTGCCTATCCGCCTCCCTCCTCCTCTTCCTGAGGAGGAGGATCTTATCTTCCAGGGATTTGTAGGATGTCAAAACCACGCTCACATACATTAGCCAGGAATCGAACCCAGGTCAACTGCTTGGAGGGCAACTATGCTCTCCACTATACCACCAACACTACAGGCTGAAGCCAGCCTAGCTGGCCTGGGAAGGATGAAAAGCAGGGGGCCATGCAATCATTCCTGCTAACCTAAAGCTTACTTGTGTTTTACAACACATTGGCTTAAGACTTTACCAAATCCAATGTTCCAAAATGGGGAAGCTTCTCTGTTTGCTGTTTTTTTTTTGTCACAGTTCACTCATCTCTTCAACTACAAGAAAGGCCCAGGAGTAGTCTTAGCTACCGTAATATCTATGTTATTACACTTTCTCTTACAGGGCTATGGAAACCGTTTTGCCCATGCGATAAAGCGAGGTGCAAAAATGAAATCATGCCTTGCAGAGGATGGTTTTGATCCATCAACCTCTGGCTCATGGGCCCAGCACTCTTCAGCTGCGCCACTCTGCTTACATTTGTATACAATCTTCAAGTTTAAGAAGGGTACATTAGCTGAAATAGTTACATTTCAATCTAATCAACTAATGTACCCTTCTTAAACTCAAAGATTGTATACAAATGTAAGCAGTTACACTACAATCTATGTTACAGTAAGGCCGTAATGACACTTTCTCTTAAGAGGCCGCCGATTGGCCCATGTGGTAAAGCAAGGTGTAAAAAAATAAAAAATACCTAGCAGAGGATAGTTTCGATCCATCAACCTCTATGGGCCCAGCACACTTCCGCTGTTTAAGAAGGGTACATTAGTTGAAATAGTTACACTACAATCTATATTACAGCAAGGCCCTAATGATACTTTCTCCTAATGGTCTATGGTGGCCATAGCCCCTTAAGAGAAAGTGTCATTAGGGCCTTGCTGTAACATAGATTGTAGTGTAACTATTTCAACTAATGTACCCTTCTTAAACTTAAAGATTGTATACAACTGTAAGCAGACTGCAGAGTGGCACAGCAGAAGTGTGCCAGAGGTTGATGGATTGAAACCATCCTCTGTTAGGTATACTTTATTTTTATACACCTTGCTTTACCACATGGGCCAATTGGCGGCCATAGCCCCTTAAGAGAAAGTGTCATTAGGGCCTTGGTGTAACATAGATTGTAGTGTAACTATTTTAGCCCCCCTGGCGGTATAATTCCTGCGGCTGCGCAGCTGCGGGAGGGTTTTTTTCACTTTTTTTTTTTTAGCATGTAGCTAGCCTAGCGCTAGCTACATGCTTCCCCCCTCCCCGTGGCATCCGCCCGTCCCCTCCGATCGCCGCCGGCGCCGCTTTCCCATAAGGAAATCCCGTTCTGAACGGAATTTCCTTGAGGGCTTCCCCCGTCGCCAATGGCGACGAACGGAGTGACGTCATCGATGTCATGGACATCGTGACATCACAGGGAGTCCCGATCCACCCCATAGCGCAGCCTGGCGGTGACTGGCCAGGCTGCGCAAGGGGTATGCGGGGGGGGCCTGTATCCACGGCGGGTAGTGGTGCATCAGCGGTGGGCAGCGGCGATCAGACCAAAAATGCAGCTAGCAAAGTGCTAGCTGCGTGTTTGAAAAAAAAAATTATGTAAATCGGCCCAGCAGGGCCTGAGCGG
The DNA here is from genome assembly GCF_040937935.1 of Hyperolius riggenbachi. Taxonomy (NCBI): domain Eukaryota; kingdom Metazoa; phylum Chordata; class Amphibia; order Anura; family Hyperoliidae; genus Hyperolius; species Hyperolius riggenbachi. The sequence goes on from NC_090655.1 coordinate 142,693,203, forward strand.
CACCCTCCAGCGGCTTACCCCGTGTCACACACGGGGTTACCGCCAAGGAGGTTAACTAATGTACCCTTCTTAAACTTGAAAATTGTATACAAATGTAAGCAGAGTGGCGCAGCGGAAGTGTGCTTGGCCCATAACCCAGAGGTTGATGGATCGAAACCATCCTCTGCTAGGCATGATTTTACTTTTGCACCTCCCTTTATCGCATGGGCAAAACGGTTTCCATAGCCCTGTAAGAGAAAGTGTAATAAGGGCCCTTCCGTAACATAGATATAATGGTAGCTAAGACTACTCCTGGGCCTTTCTTGTAGTTGAAGAGATGAGTGAACTGTGACACCACACCTTAAAAAAAAAAAAAAAAAACAACAACAAACAGAGAAGCTTCCCCATATTGGAGCATTGGATTTGGTAAAGTCTTAAGCCAATGTGTTGTAAGACACAAGTAAGCTTTAGGTTAGCAGGAATGGTTGCATAGTCACCTAGCTTTTTATCCTTCCAAGGCCAACTCGGCTGGCTTCATTCGTAGTGTTGGTGGTATAGTGGTGAGCAAAGCTGCCCTCCAAGCAGTTGACGTGGGTACGATTCCTGGCCAATGTATGTGAGCGTGCTTTTGACATCCTACAAATCCCTGGAAGACAAGATCCTCCTCCGAAGGAGGGGAGGAGGCTGTTGTGGGGTGCTATTTGAGGAATAACAATCAGCCAGGAGCAAGCTAACAAGCCTACAAGAGCCTAACTAAGCTTTCCCTAGCAGAGTCGGTAAGCAGCTGTTCCTTCACTAATTACTGTAGGCAGACGAGTGACTGTAATGGCTGGCGCTGCCTGCCTTTTATAAGGGGGGGGCTCCAGGAGTGAGTGTAGGCTGATTGGCGACAACGTGCCTGATGACTGTGATGTAGAGGGTCAAAGTTGACCATAATGGAGCATTATGGGGGCGAATCGAACTTCCGAAGTTCACCTGGAACCGTTCGCGGACGAACCGTTCGGCCTATCTCTAATCTTTAGCTCCCTGCATAGATTCTCAATTGGATTCAAGTCAGGACCACTCCAAAACGTTAATATTGTTGTCTGCTAACCATTTCTTCACCACTTTTGCTGTGTGTTTTGGGTCATTGTCATGCTGAAATGTCCACTGGTGCCCAAGGCAAAGTTTCTCTGCGGACTGCCTGATGTTGTGGTTGAGAATCTCCATGTACTGCTCTTTTTCATGGTGCCATTTACTGTTATTAGGTTCCCTTGTCCATTGGCTGAAAAACACCCCCAAAGCATTAGGTTCCCACCACCAGGTTTGACAGTGGGGATGGTGTTCTTTGGGCTGAAGGCTTCTCCTTTTTTACGCCAAATGAAGGAAACATCATTGTGACCAAGCAATTACATTTTTTTTTATCTGACAGAGACCAGAAGTATTCTTCTTTGTCCAGATAAGCATTTGCAAAGCAAGCTTTTGTGTGCCTTATCTGTGTAGCAGGTAGAATGGAGATTGGGGGAATCTGTTTTTTTTTATTATTATTACCTGGTCAGCAGCTGGTGTGTGGGGTGCTGCTGACACAGGTTTATGGAAAAGGGTGTGTTGCCCACATTTGTGATGGCCGCTGTAGTAGGATGCGGCAGGGGATGTAGGCAGGCAGGAACTGATGGCTGCGGAGGAAAGAGGGAGCGAGTGCACGCATAGCTATTGCCGCGTGCATTCCTCCAGGTTGCTAGGCAACCGAGACATGCCAGAGAAGGCTCTGTAAGTGAGAGCCGCTCGCGCAGATAGCGCGAGAGGAAGAGGGGGGATGCGCGAGCAGGGAGTGCACACGTGAAGTTGTTGAATACAGGAGCTACAGACCTTGGATCTAAGAACTAATTTTATTTATTTTTTTTATTTCCCATGTTATTTTTGGAAAGAACCTACTGGGTAGTTTTATTTTCAGAGACAAGTGACGGAGTCATTTGCTCAATTTTTGGTGATTCTAGCCAATAATTCACCTATTTTGTTTATTTATTTAAGTAACCCGATTAATTTACTAAATAATTCATCAACTCATCTATTAATTTATTTATTTAACTTATTTCTATTAACTTATTAACTAATGAATTAATTTATTCATGTATTTTAATTAATTTATTCATTTATTAACTTATTTCTAAACAAATTTGACAAAATACTGAATAGAAGAAAAAAATAAAATAAAAGAATATCCTGATTTATATACCAGGACAGTAACATAAAGTGGTAGTACTCCATCTATTAGTGAGTATGTAAGGGATTTTGCTGATCAGCAAAATTAGAGTTTTTTTTTTACATATATATTTCTTGGTGTAGAGTATTGACTCAGACGGGAATTACATTTCGTAAATCTGGTACCAGAGCTTTAAGTTAAAAGGGTCAAGTTTTGATCTATATAACTCAGAGTGAAAAGTGGGTGGTTACTCTTGATAGATACTTACCGGATTGGAGGGTTGGTGCATGAATATAACTGATTTTCTAACTAGCTCCAGTAAACACACCTAGGAAGAAGAAAAGAAGATATTAAGAAGACTGTTATAGCAGAGATTTTACGTTGCATACTTTTCATTGGTTGTGAGAAGTAGTTATTGTAATTTAAAAAAATTAATACTTTTTTTTTGCTTTTATTGATACTGCATTGGTGTCTGTTGGATCTCTCTTGGTTGACAACTATTAAACTGGTTACATCTGGAGAAGTGGTGTCCTCCCTTGGTCTGCATTTATGGAACCCAGCAGTGTGCAGTGTCCAAAGAATTGTCTGCTAGTGCTCAAATTCACCAGGATGGGCTTGGTGATGATCCTTGGATTTTTTTCACCTCTCTCACCAGGGGCGTAACTAGAAATCATTGGGCCCCCCTGCGAATATTTGGATGGGCCCCCCCCCCATAGGTGCCAAATAATCGTAATGGGGCAGCGTTTCACTGTAAATTAATTGTAAAGTGGGCAGCATTTTACCAGACAATCGTAATGTGGGCCAGAAAATCGTAATGTGGGCAGAGTTCACCAGAAAATCGTAATGTGGGCCTTTAGAAAATCATAATGTGGGCAGAGTTCACCAGAAAATCGTAATGTGGGCAGAGTTCACCAGAAAATCATAATGTGGGCACCAGTCACCAGAAAATCGTAACGTGAGCAGCAGTCACCAGAAAATTGTAACATGGACAGCATTCACCAGACAATCGTAATGTGGGCAGCGTTCACCAGAATATCGTAATGTGGGACAGAAAATCGTAATGTGGGCAGCGTTCACCAGAAAATTGTAACATGGACAGCATTCACCAGACAATCGTAACGTGGGCAGTGTTCACCAGAAAATCGTAATGTGGGCCAGAAAATCGTAATGTGGGCAGCGTTCACCAGAAAATCATAACGTGGACAGCATTCACCAGACAATCGTAACGTGGGCAGTGTTCACCAGAAAATCATAATGTGGGCCAGAAAATCGTAATGTGGGCAGAGTTCACCAGAAAATCGCAATGTGGGCAGCAGTTACCAGAAAATCGCCATGTGGGCAGCAGTCACCAGAAAATCGCAATGTGGGCATCAGTCACCAGAAAATCCTAATGTGGGCATCAGTCACCAGAAAATCCTAATGTGGGCAGCAGTCACCAGAATATCGTAATGTGGGCAGCAGTCACCAGAATATCCTAATGTGGGCAGCAGTCAGTCACCAGAATATCGTAATGTGGGCAGCAGACACCAGAAAATCCTAATGTGGACAGCAGTCACCAGAAAATCCTTATGTGGGCAGCAGTCACCAGAAAATCCTTATGTGGGCAGCAGTCACCAGAAAATCGCAATGTGGGCAGCAGTCACCAGAAAATCGCAATGTGGGCAGCAGTCACCAGAAAATCCTAATGTGGGCAGCATACACCAGAAAATCGCAATGTGGGCAGCATACACCAGAAAATCGCAATGTGGGCAGCATACACCAGAAAATCGCAATGTGGGCAGCAGACACCAGGAAATCGTAACGTGGACAGCATTCACCAGACAATCGTAACGTGGGCAGTGTTCACCAGAAAATCGTAATGTGGGCCAGAAAATCGTAATGTGGGCAGAGTTCACCAGAAAATTGCAATGTGGGCAGCAGTTACCAGAAAATCGCCATGTGGGCAGCAGTCACCAGAAAATCCTAATGTGGGCAGCAGTCACCAGAAAATCATTATGTGGGCAGCAGTCAGTCACCAGAATATCGTAATGTGGGCAGCAGACACCAGAAAATCCTAATGTGGGCAGCAGTCACCAGAAAATCATTATGTGGGCAGCAGTCACCAGAAAATCCTTATGTGGGCAGCAGTCACCAGAAAATCCTTATGTGGGTAGCAGTCACCAGAAAATCGCAATGTGGGCAGCAGTCACCAGAAAATTGCAATGTGGGCAGCAGTCACCAGAAAATTGCAATGTGGGCAGCAGTCACCAGAAAATTGCAATGTGGGCAGCAGTCACCAGAAAATCCTAATGTGGGCAGCATACACCAGAAAATCGCAATGTGGGCAGCATACACCAGAAAATCGCAATGTGGGCAGCAGACACCTGAAAATCGTAATGTGGGCAGCAGACACCTGAAAATCGCAATGTGGGCAGCAGACACCTGAAAATCGCAATGTGGGCAGCAGACACCTGAAAATCGTAATGTGGGCAGCAGACACCTGAAAATCGTAATGTGGGCAGCAGACACCTGAAAACCGCAATGTGGGCAGCAGACACCTGAAAATCGTAATGTGGGCAGCAGACACCTGAAAATCGTAATGTGGGCAGCAGACACCTGAAAATCGTAATGTGGGCAGCAGACACCTGAAAATCGCAATGTGGGGAGCAGACACCTGAAAGTCGTAATGTGGGCAGCAGACACCTGAAAATTGTAATGTGGGCAGCAGACACCTGAAAGTCGTAATGTGGGCAGCAGACACCTGAAAATTGTAATGTGGGCAGCAGACACCTGAAAATCGTAATGTGGGCAGCAGACACCTGAAAATCGCAATGTGGGCAGCAGTGACCAGAAAATCGCAATGTGGGCAGCAGTGACCAGAAAATCGCAATGTGGGCAGCAGACACCTGAAAATCGTAATGTGGGCAGCAGACACCAGAAAATCATAATGTGGGCAGCAGACACCTGAAAATCACAATGTAGGCAGCAGACACTAGAAAAAAAAATGTACCTGTGAAAAAAAAACAATTCACTTACCTGACAGAAGTCTTCTCCTCTCCCGGCATCTGGCTCGCAGCTCCCCGAGTCCTCCTGCAGCACATCTCCCGCGCTGACAGGCAGAGTGCAGGGCTACGGCAAGATGGCTGCCGAAGCCCTGTACTAGAGACACAAATAGTCTCCAGTGTAGGGCTTCTTCGGTGGCCATCTTGCCGTAGCCCTGCTCTGCCTGCCGGAGACTATGCAGGCTGCTGGAGCGGGGCAGCGGGGAATGAACTGGCGCAGCGTCTATTAGACGCTGCGGCCAGTTGAGCACCTTGCTGGGGGGTCCAGAGCAGCGCTCCCCCCACGCACAGTGAGCGGGCCCCAGAGCAGCCCCGGGCCCCCCTGCGGCTGAGGGGGTCACATCCCCGGTAGGTACGCCGGTGTCTCTCACTATCCTCCTGGCCAGCAAAGGTGTCACTTTTGGTTTCCGACCATGTCCTCAGATTTTCCATAGTGCAGAACATCTTGTATTTTTTAATACTACTTTGCACTGTAGCCCCTGGAACTTGAAAATGGCTTTGTAGCCCTTTTCTGACTGCTGCAGCTTTCCAGCTGCAGGTCCTCACTGAGTTCATTTGTCTTAGCCATGACTGTCCACAAACTAACTGCAGAGAGCTGCGGTTTTTCACCTGTTGAGTTGATTAAAACACCTGTTCCCAATTAATCCTGGGTAATTTGGATGCTTTAGAACAGTGTGGGCTATTTGGAATGATATAGAACTTTGAATATTCCCATAGACTGTGACAGTTTGTGAAGGGTATGAATAATTTTGGACTGGACACTTTTTGCTCAAATCTAAATAAAAGCTGCAACATTTTTGTTCAACAATAATGCCACTTGTACAGCATCATCTTTTGGGAGACACCTATGTCATTTCCCGTCAAAAAATGACTTGCTGGTTGAATAAAAGTAACTAAGTCAAAATTTGCCAGGGGTATCAATAATTATGGGCTGCACTGTATAAGAGATGGGCCGAACGGTTCGCCTGCGAGCGGTTCCAGGCGAACTTTGGGCGGTTCGCCTTCGCCGGCGAAGGCAAACTTTCCCGGAAGTTTGATTTGCCCCATAATGCTCTATTGAGCAGAACTTTGACCCTTTACATCACAGTCATCAGGCACATTGTCACCAATCAGACTGCACTCACTCTTGGAGCCCCACCCCCCCCTTATAAAAGGCAAGGTTCTGCAGTAATTTTACTCATTCGTCTGCCTCCAATAATTAGTTAAGGGACAGCTGCTGACAGACTCTGCTAGGGAGAGTTCAGTTAGGATCTTGTAGGTTTGTTCCTAGGTGATTGTTATTCCTTATACTCACTCACTCCTCCCTCTCTCCCTAACTCCCTCATGAGGGTCTCATCTTTCAGGGAATTGTAGTATTTCAAAAGCCAGCTTACATTCCGTGGCTGGGAATTGAACCCAGGCTGGGCTGGGAATTGAACCCAGGTCTCAGTGGGCAGTAGGTAACTCATTTAACCACTATACCACCAACCACACTACATGCTGAAGCCAGCCTAGCATGTACCATTATGATCAATCCAAGAGAAAAATTAGCTTGCTTAATCCACTAAATTGTACTATATCAAAAGTCAGCTGGAAGATGAGACCCTCCTCCCAACGGGAGGAGGGAGAGAGGGAGAGAGGGAGGAGGGAGAGAGGGAGAGAGGGAGGAGGGAGAGAGGGAGAGAGGGAGGAGGGAGAGAGGGAGAGAGGGAGCAGGGAGAGACGGAGGAGGGAGAGAGGGAGAAAGGAGAGAGGGAGGAGGGAGAGAGTGAGGAGGGAGAGAGGGAGAAAGGAGAGAGGGAGAAAGGAGGGAGGAGGGAGAGATGGAGGAGGGAGAGAGGGAGGAGGGAGAGGAGGGAGAGAGGGAGGAGGGAGAGAAAGGAGAGAGGGAGGAGGGAGAGGTGGAGGAGGGAGAGAGGGAGAAAGGAGAGAGGGAGGAGGGAGAGAGTGAGGAGGGAGAGAGGGAGAAAGGAGAGAGGGAGGAGGGAGAGATGGAGGAGGGAGAGAGGGAGAGAGGGAGGAGGGGAGAGGGAGGAGGGAGAGAGGGAGAGAGGGAGAGAGGGAGAGAGGGAGGAGGGAGAGAGGAGAGAGGGAGGAAGGAGAGAGGGAGGAAGGAGAGAAGGAGGAGGGAGGAGGGAGAGAGGGAGAAGGGAGGAGGGAGAGAGGAAGGAGTGAGAGAGGGAAAGAGATTCCTGATGTCATAAAGCAGTGTAGGCCTGCAATTGAATTCAATGAGATTTCTGACCCTTAAACACTGCTTCTGAGACTTTTGATGTGTATTTCACTCAACCATGTCTCCCTCCAGGTATTAGACCCCATGAAACATCTTTTCTATCATATATATATATATATATATATATATATATATATATATATATATATATATATATATATATATATATATATATATATATATATATATATATATATATCGTGTTTTCCTGAAAATAAGACACTGACTTATATTAATTTTTGCTCCAAAAAGTGTGCTAGGGCTTATTTTCAGGGGATGTCTTATATTGGCACTGCATGATATGTCCCATGCTGGCCACCTCTTATTGCTGCTCATTGTAATGTCACAGTGCCAATCAGGCACCTGTCATGTCATCCCTGCACACAGATAATAAACCTGCTGTGTGCAAGGATGACATGACAAGTGCCTGATCGGCACTGCACGATGTGTCCCCTTCTGTTCTCAGTGTGGCTGCTCCAGACCCTTAGCCTGTGTCTCTGCTCCCCTGCATTATGTCCCCCTCCCTTCCGACCCCTGTGGCCGCTCTGTCCCGCCTCCTTGTCTGGGTCTCTGCTCCCCTGCATCATGTCCCCCTCCCTTCCGACTTCTGTGGCTGCTCTGTCCCGCCCCCTTGTCTGTGTCCCCCGCTCCCCGTGCACGATAAATGTAATGACAGCCAGCGTGTCTTACTGTAGCCATGCTGCCCGGATATCTCTGGCGGCATACATATATATATATATACATACATACATACATACATACATACATATATATATATATATATAAATATATATATATATACATACATACATACATACATACATACATATATATATATATATATATATATATATATATATATATATATATATATATATATATATATATATATATAGTAAATCCACATGGAGCAGGCACCAGCGATGAAAGTAATCGTCTCTTTATTGATCACATCAGTTTTAAAAGCAGCAGTATAACAACGACAGACCGCTGTTTCGAGCCACCATGCTCTTTATCAAGTTGCCAAGACTGCAATCTATAAAAATCTAAAAACATACATACATTCATCTCTTTAAATAATTTTGGTTGTTTAAATAAATCTTGATTTTGAACACAGTTCTATTACACTCTTTAAGTTTGATATGTTGCTGCATAAACTTGTGATTTACGATCCTTTTTCTAGCAGAATAATAATCGCTTCTTTTTACCCCTAAAAAATGGCATACATAATTACGGCTTGCTGTACTTTCATTACTGTTACTTCACAATTCTTATTTCCTGAATGCAAATGCACTGTATGTTATTATTGTATGGAATTTGTTCAGTTGAATACTGGAGATGGTCTTATAGAATTTAAAAGAAAATTACAATATGAAGCATAACTGGAATGACTTTGTGAGAGAAATCACAAACCCCTGCCGTAGCAACTAGACTTTATCTCACAATGACCAGATTGCGGAAATAATAGTTATAAGCCATTGAATTTTACAGATCTTCATAGATTACTGTGCATAATTTTTAAATGAGCTGGTAGGCCTATTACCTAAGATTATTAAAATAAAACTTACTGCAGCTGTTTTTCAGATGATACATAGTAAATGACCTAGGCCTCTTTCACAAGGTAGTCAATGGTGGTATGTCCTGTGGTCTGCCAGGTATGCAGATAGCTTAGCCTAGGCAGTGGGATGTTACCTGTAGTGATGCTAATAATTGCCGACTTCACGTAATTTCCGCTGAAGCATTTAAATTATGAGTATAATTCATAATTACGGGTCGAATTTCGACTTAAAATTTGCTTGCATTGTGTCTCTTATGTGTGTGAGTTAGGGAAGCTCATTTGGAATTGAAATTTCTGAATGTAAAAAATCGAATTTCTAATCAGAATTCAGAAATGGGAAAACTGAGAATTCTGTGGAAATCCGATTTATTACAACGCGATTTTTTTAGCCCAATCACAGAACTCAGAAGCATTGGACCAATCAGAGAATTTAAATTTTTGATTTCTTCTTTGCCGATTTCTGTTTTTTCAATTTATGCATTCTCTGATGCAAAAAATTACTAATAAAGTCATACATACGAATAAACATACATACATTCATAATATACATCTATGATAAAATATAAAAAAAGTTAAATATTTTTATATATTATCCTATATATACACATTCATAATACTTACACAACAAACCTATTTAAAGGAATACTATCGATTAATACAACTTTTTTTTTAAAATGATGTATGTTGAAGTCATCAAGCTGCATCCTGGTACTGTGTACAGAGAAGAATAGAGCTGGAGGAGCAATTAGCGCAGGCGAGAGGCAAGGTGAATAAAAGCACTGGCTACCTTCCCCCTAACACTGCGAAGTGAGGGAGATGGGGGGGGGGGGGAATCGCTGCAGGAGGGGATTGCTAACGGGGGCACCTATAGCTAGTTAACATGTACTGGGGCACTAGTAGCTGGCTAACTTATTCTGAGTGAGCATGGTGTGCTAGAAAACCTCCTGGGCAGCATGCCTGACACTGTGTAAAGCGTACCGCTTTCAGCTAATTTTTATTGCTTGGCACAGTGTTGGACATACCGCCCAGAAGTTTAAGAACATTGCAGGACAAGGACTTTACTCGTTGTCAGGTTTTTATTTACATTTAACGCTTTCTGAAAATTGGTAAGTGGTACTCACTGCCCCTAAACCCATTTCACCTTACGAGGGGGAGGGCATCTGGGGCTTCTCTGTATAGCAATCCCTGGCCAAACAGCCATTTCATTATAAATTAACTTTACTCAAAGTACTCGATATTGCTGACTCAATCGAAATTTTGATTACTCATGAGTCCAATTTCGTGTACACTTGTAATTGGCATTTGTAAATGTGGTCGCTTTTGAATTTCTGTTTTTGATTTCTAAGTGCCTTTACCGATCAGTAATTATAGGAACTTGTAATTATAGAGCACCACTTGGTACTTGTCCCCTGCATGTGCATCTGAATAAGTGTACCCCCCCCCCCCCCCCCCCACTACACCTGGCATGCATTGGTTTACTCTACTCAGTAACTTCACTATGTGTCATTCATTGACACTTGCTTCCACTTGGTTGCATTACATAGCAATGGGAGAACACTTATTGCCTGGTGTATTGACATCTTAACTGATTGACAAGTAGAGCTGGTCCCAACAGTCTGCTGGCGGACAGTTCACGGCAAACTTGGGCTGTTCGCAATTAATGCACATTTCAATGGCCGACGACTTTTGGGGTTAATAGAAAAGCCCCCGTACATGCTAAAAACACCAATTTTGCAGGGTATGGTATGTTAAGTGGGAACAAGAGGAAACATTTTTATAAACCTTATAGTTTTTTATAGACCTTATAGTTTTGGAAAAAATCGATTTTAAAGTTACAATAGGAAAAAAAGTATATATTTAAATGCGGTAAATGACAGATAATGTATCACCCTAACAGTAGTGTAAATTTAAATATATCAAAAGAAAGAGCAGTGAATTTCATGATAGGGTTTCCAGGGGTCCATACACAGAGAATACTGAACCCCTGGAAACCCTGTGGAGGTGGCAATGCTTTTGCCAGGGATCAGGGCCAGGGACTGCAATATGGCTGTATAAGGATCCCTGGAAACTTTACCTATTTTTGGACCTTCTTTGTACAGAGTGTGGGAAATATATATATATATATATATGATATAGGATATGGGGTCCCCCTCCCTAGCCTCTTTAACCCATTGTCCCCCATGCAGGCTGGGGTAGCCAGAATGCAGAGCCCTGGCTGTGTGGGGTTTAGCACCCTGAGCTATACCATTTTATGGTCCACGGTATGTGGGGGCTCTGGAGAAGAGGGGCGGCCAAGCTTCCCCCTCTCCCTTAGGACCCTTGTCCAATCCATGGAAAGGTGCTCTTCTCCACCTCAGGTGCCCCAGGAGGAGGTGGGGACTGATGACACCCTGGGGAGGTTAAAGGTGGCATGTGGGAGTCCCTTTTAAAAAGGGTACCCCCAGATGCCAGACCCCTCCCCAGAAGAAATGAGTATAGGGGTACATTGTACCCCTTACCCATTTCCACAAAAAAACATTTATAGTGGAAATCTACATTTGAATGGAGTCTCAGACTGCACATTACAAAATGTTGTTCACCTTCATATAAACATTGGTATGTCATATAGGCTTTGGTCAGGGGAGCATTCTCATTCTTCAGAACTGTTATAATTTACTAGACCTAAGGCCCATTTAAAAAAAGGGCACTAGGCTGTGGCCGTGATCCCCACCGCACTGCTCTCTCTCTTCCTGCACACCCCACATGCCACCTGCACACCCCACACACACCCGCCCGCCCCCTTCTGGACCCATTCTCCTCTGCTGTGCGTCATTCCCCCCAGCTCTCAGCAGTGTCTCTGCATCTGCCTGCACATGCGCATAAAGGAAAAAGCACTGACACAGGGACATAGGACACAGAAACACTTGCCTATTATTAGGTAGGATAGCACTGGTGGTCTGGTGATGTGCCGTGTAGCTAGCTCTTGGGATATTCTCTTGCTAGAAAAGAGGAAAAGTACTCAGACAACACTATGCTACCTTTACTATTTTAGTACTGTAAGCACAGCCTTAACCTGTAGAAATGACTGGCATAAGCTGCAGTTGGGCTTTAATACGCTATGCTGTTCTATAGCATTACAAACAACTAGTATGCTGACCACACAGATTTTAAGGTAATTAATTTAACCACTTTGTCCTTTGATACAGTATATCTACGTCAGCTGTGGCTCTCTCCAAGCCACAGCGACGTAGATATACTGACCTGCTTGCAGCCCTGTTGTGCAGGAACAGGTGCGCTTCAGAGCGCACCTCCCGGCACTAACAGCTGCAATACTAATTGGTGAAAGGGAAAATGTTCCCTTGTAGCCAATTAGTAACCCCTCCACGGATGAACGATCACCGCTGTAGCAAACAGCGGTGATCCTTCATCTCTCCCCTCGGTGGCCAGATCTGTTAAAAAAAAGGATTAGAAAGCAGCCTGACTCACCTTTTCCTGTTCCAGCGATCAGCCTGGAGCCCGAGCCTCCAATCGCCGCTCTGCACACAGCCCTGTGATGCTGAATAGCCGAGTCCCGGCTTGATGACGGCATCACAGGGCTGCGTGCAGAGCGGCGATCGGAGGCTTGGGCTGCAGGCTGATCGCTGGAACAGGAGAAGGTGAGTCAGGCTGCTTTCTAATCCTTTTTTTAACAGATCTGGCCACCGAGGGGGCTGCCTGGGTGGGGGGTGGGACATCTGGCTGGCCCTTATGGGGGTTGTTGAACCCTTGGTGGGGGGTAAAAAGTGCAGCTGGGGGGGAGGATAAAGTAAGAGGGGGTACAATTTTATTTAATGTGCATAATTTTATACTGGGGGCAGATCTGGCTATAATGGTGGGGGGGCCCTAATCAAGGGTGCACCCGCTAATCCTGAGGGCGCATCTGGCTATAATGGGGGACCACTATTCCTGGGGTCACATTTAGTTATGAGGGGCAGTAATCCTGGGGATACATCTGTCTATCTATACTGGGAGGTGCCAAACAGAGGACACATCGGGCTATACTGGGGGTGACTGATATTGGGAACACATCTGGCTATCTATACTGGGGGACAGAGTACTGGTGACATGTTTTTATCTTCTGTGGCACTTTTTATTTTTAAACTGGAATTGATAAAAACTGAGCAAAAATGCATTTTTTTCATTTTCCCCCTCTTTTTCCCATTAAAATGCATAGAAAACTTTTTTGTCTAGGGACAAAATACCCGCCAATGAAAGTTTAGTTTGTCCTGAAAAAAACGATACCTAGATCATTTAGGTGTCGTGAGTAGGGATAAAGTTATGGCTGATTAAAAAGGGACATAGCTAAAACGTCAAAATTGCTCTGGTCAATAAGGGGAAAACAAGGTCTGGATGCGAAGTGGTTAAATAAACCTTTTAAAAGGGTTACAAATTACACTACAAACTTGAATAATTTTAATCAATTTAATCTTATCAAAATTGTGAGAGCTCCCATTCCCTTAAATGAGGTTTAAAACTATCACCATTAATTGTTTAGAATGTTTTAAAGAATGAAATATGTTGTTATATGATTACAGTATTAATGTATGGATACGTGAAGCAGTGAATTTTGCTATCTTTTCAGCATCTTGAATACTGTGCTTCTAACTCATCTCTGCGCCAAGATGTCATCACCAAATTACACAGTTAAGGTGGTAGAATTCATCACAGAGTATCTACAGCCATTCCATATTAAAATATTATTTTCTATCATAAATTGGAAGTGATTAAAGAGCTTTAGATTAGAATATTTGGTTAGCCCATTGCAGTAGATGAAAGATCAGAGGGCATCAAAATGATTGAAAAAACACTAGCTTTGCGCAAACTTGTAAACAGGAGAGGGCCTCTTTAACCCATTGTCCCCCATGCAGGCTGGGGTAGCCAGAATGCAGAGCCCTGGCTGTGTGGGGCTTAGCACCCTGAGCTATACCATTTTATGGTCCACGGTATGTGGGGGCTCTGGCGAAGAGGGGCGGCCAAGCCTTCCCCTCTCCCTTAGGACCCTTGTCTAATCCATGGAAAGGTGCTCTTCTCCACCTCAGGTGCCCCAGGAGGAGGTGGGGACTGATGACACCCTGGGGAGGTTAAAGGTGGCATGTGGGAGTCCCTTTTAACCACTTGAGGACCTAGGGCTTTCTACCCCTTAAGGACCGGCCACTTTTTTTCCATTCAGACCACTGCAGCTTTCACGGTTTATTGCTCGCTTATACAACCTACCACCTAAATGAATTTTGGCTCCTTTTCTTGTCACTAATAAGGCTTTCTTTTGGTGCTATTTGATTGCTCCTGCGATTTTTACTTTTTATTATATTCATCAAAAAAGACATGCATTTTGGCAAAAAAATGATTTTTTTAATTTTCTGTGCTGACATTTTTCAAATAAAGTAAAATTTCTGTATACATGCAGCGCGAAAAATGTGGACAAACATGTTTTTGATTAAAAAAAACCCATTCAGTGTATATTTATTGGTTTGGGTAAAAGTTATAGCGTTTACAAACTATGGTGCAAAAAGTGAATTTTCTCATTTTCAAGCATCTATGACTTTTCTGACCCCCTGTCATGTTTCATGAGGGGCTAGAATTCCAGGATAGTATAAATACCCCCCAAATTACCCCATTTTGGAAAGAAGACATCCCAAAGTATTCACTGAGAGGCATAGTGAGTTCATAGAAGATATTATTTTTTGTCACAAGTAAGCGGAAAAAGACACTTTGTGAGAAAAAAAAAAAAAAAAAAGTTTCCATTTCTTCTAACTTGCGACAAAAAAAAATGAAATCTGCCACGGACTCACCATGCCCCTCTCTGAATACCTTGAAGGGTCTACTTTCCAAAATGGGGTCGTTTGTGGGGTGTGTTTACTGTCCTGACATTTTGGGGGGTGCTAAATTGTAAGCACCCCTGTAAAGCCTAAAGGTGCTCATTGGACTTTGGACCCCTTAGCGCAGTTAGGCTGCAAAAAAGTGCCACACATGTGGTATTGCCGTACTCAGGAGAAGTAGTATAATGTGTTTTGGGGTGTATTTTTACACATACCCATGCTGGGTGGGAGAAATATCTCTGTAAATGACAATTTGTTATTTTTACACACAATTGTCCATTTACAGAGATCTTTCTCCCACTCAGCATGGGTATGTGTAAAAATACACCACAAAACACATTATACTACTTCTCCTGAGTACGGCGATACCACATGTGTGGCACTTTTTTGCACCCTAACTGCGCTAAAGGGCCCAAAGTCCAATGAGTACCTTTAGGATTTCACAGGTCATTTTGAGAAATTTCGTTTCAAGACTACTCCTCACGGTTTAGGGCCCCTAAAATGCCAGGGCAGTATAGGAACCCCACAAATGACCCCATTCTAGAAAGAAGACACCCAAAGGTATTCCGTACGGAGTATGGTGAGTTCATAGAAGATTTTATTTTTTGTCACAAGTTAGCGGAAATTGATTTTAATTGTTTTTTTTCACAAAGTGTCATTTTCCGCTAACTTGTGACAAAAAATAAAATCTTCTATGAACTCACCATACTCCGTACGGAATACCTTTGGGTGTCTTCTTTCTAGAATGGGGTCATTTGTGGGGTTCCTATACTGCCCTGGCATTTTAGGGGCCCTAAACCGTGAGGAGTAGTCTTGAAACCAAATGTCGCAAAATGACCTGCGAAATCCTAAAGGTACTCATTGGACTTTGGGCCCCTTAGCGTACTTAGGGTGTAAAAAAAAGTGCCACACATGTGGTACCGCCGTACTCAGGAGAAGTAGTATAATGCGTTTTGGGGTGTATTTTTACACATACCCATGCTAAGTGGGAGAAATATCTCTGTAAATGACAATTGTTTGATTTTTTTACACACAATTGTCCATTTACATAGAAATTTCTCCCACCCAGCATGGGTATGTGTAAAAATACACCCCAAAACACATTATACTACGTTTCCTGAGTACGGCGGTACCACATGTGTGACACTTTTTTGCAGCCTAGGTGCGCTAAGGGGCCCAACGTCCTATTCACAGGTCATTTTGAGGCATTTGTTTTCTAGACTACTCCTCGCGGTTTAGGGCCCCTAAAATGCAAGGGCAGTATAGGAACCCCACAAGTGACCCCATTTTAGAAAGAAGACACCCCAAGGTATTCCGTTAGGTGTATGGCGAGTTCATAGAAGATTTTATTTTTTGTCACAAGTTAGTGAAAAATGACACTTTGTGAAAAAAAAACAATAAAAATCAATTTCCGCTAACTTTTGACAAAAAATAAAATCTTCTATGAACTCGTCATACACCTAACAGAATACCTTGGGGTGTCTTTTTTTCTAAAATGGGGTCACTTGTGGGGTTCCTATACCGCCCTGGCATTTTACAGGCCCAAAACCGTGAGTAGTCTGGAAACCAAATGTCTCAAAATGACTGTTCAGGGGTATAAGCATCTGCAAATTTTGATGACAGGTGGTCTATGAGGGGGCGAATTTTGTGGAACCGGTCATAAGCAGGGTGGCCTTTTAGATGACAGGTTGTATTGGGTCTGATCTGATGGATAGGAGTGCTAGGGGGGTGACAGGAGGTGATTGATGGGTGTCTCAGGGGGTGGTTAGAGGGGAAAATAGATGCAATCAATGCACTGGGGAGGTGATCGGAAGGGGGTCTGAGGGGGATCTGAGGGTTTGGCCGAGTGATCAGGAGCCCACACGGGGCAAATTGGGGCCTGATCTGATGGGTAGGTGTGCTAGGGGGTGACAGGAGGTGATTGATGGGTGTCTCAAGGTGTGATTAGAGGGGGGAATAGATGCAAGCAATGCACTGGCGAGGTGATCAGGGCTGGGGTCTGAGGGCATTCTGAGGGTGTGGGCAAGTGATTGAGTGCCCTAGGGGCAGATAGGGGTCTAATCTGATAGGTAGCAGTGACAGGGGGTGATTTATGGGTAATTAGAGGGTAGAGAACAGATGTAAACACTGCACTTGGGAGGTGATCGGACGTCGGATCTGCGGGCGATCTATTGGTGTGGGTGGGTGATCAGATTGCCCGCAAGGGGCAGGTTAGGGGCTGATTGATGGGTGGCAGTGACAGCGGGTGATTGATGGGCGGCAGTGACAGGGGGTGATTGATGGGTGGCAGTGACAGGGGGTGATTGATGGGTGGCAGTGACAGGGGGTGATTGATGGGTGATTGATGGGTGATTGACAGGTAATCAGTGGGTTATTACAGGGGAGAACAGATGTAAATATTGCACTGGCGAATTGATAAGGGGGGGTCTGAGGGCAATCTGAGCGTGTAGGCGGGCGATTGGGTGCCCGCAAGGGGCAGATTAGGGTCTGATCTGATGGGTAACAGTGACAGGTGGTGATAGGGGGTGATTGATGGGTGATTGATGGGTAATTAGTGGGTGTTTAGAGGAGAGAATAGATGGAAACACTGCGCTTGGGTGGTGATCTGATGTCGGATCTGCGGGCGATCTATTGGTGTGGGTGGGTGATCAGTTTGCCCGCAAGGGGCAGGTTAGGGGCTGATTGTTGGGTGGCAGTGACAGGGGGTGATTGATGGGTGATAGGTGATTGGCAGGTGATTGACAGGTGATCAGTGGGTTATTACAGGGAAGAACAGATGTAATTAATGCACTGGTGAATTGATAAGGGGGGGAGGGGTCAGAGGGCAATCTGAGCGTGTGGGCGGGTGATTGGGTGCCCGCAAGGGGCAGATTAGGGTCTGATCTGATAGGTAAAAGTGACAGGTGGTGATAGGGGGTGATTGATGGGTGATTGATGGGTAATTAGTGGGTGTTTAGAGGAGAGAATAGATGTAAACAATGGATTTGGGAGGTGATCTGATGTCGGATCTGCGGGCGATCTATTGGTGTGGGGGGGTGATCAGATTGCCCGCAAGGGGCAGGTTAGGGGCTGATTGATTGGTGGCAGTGACAGGGGGTGATTGACGGGTGATTGACGGGTGATTGACGGGTGATTGACAGGTGATCAGGGGGGATAGATGCATACAGTACATGGGGGGGGGGTCTGGGGAGAATCTGAGGGGTGGGGGGGTGATCAGGAGGGAGCGGGGGGCAGGGGGGGATAAAAAAAAAAATAGCGTTGACAGATAGTGACAGGGAGTGATTGATGGGTGATTAGGGGGGTGATTGGGTGCAAACAGGGGTCTGGGGGGTGGGCAGGGGGGGGTCTGATGGGTGCTGTGGGCGATCTGGGGCAGGGGGGGGGAAATCAGTGTGCTTGGTGCAGACTAGGGTGGCTGCAGCCTGCCCTGGTGGTCCCTCGGACATTGGGACCACCAGGGCAGGAGGCAGCCTGTATAATACACTTTGTAAACATTACAAAGTGTATTATACACTTTGTATGCGGCGATCGTCGGGTTAACATCCCGCCGGCGCTTCCATATGGCCGGCGGGATGTTGCGGCGGGTGAGCGGTGCCAGGCGGAGGCGGAGGATCGCGTCACGGATGACACGATCGCTCCGCCCATGCCCATACAAGGACCGCCGCCAATTGTCAATACGGCTGTCCTTGCGGCGTCCACTTCCCGGCCACCAATTGTATATACGGCGGTCGGGAAGTGGTTAAAAAGGGTACCCCCAGATGCCAGACCCCTCCCCAGAAGAAATGGGTATAGGGGTACATTGTACCCCTTACCCATTTCTACAAAAAAACATTTATAGTGGAAATCTACATTTGAATGGAGTCTCAGACTGCACATTACAAAATGTTGTTCACCTTCATATAAACATTGGTATGTCAGATAGGCTTTGGTCAAGGGAGCATTCTCATTCTTCAGAACTGTTATAATTGACTAGACCTAAGGCCCGTTTAAAAAATGGGCACTAGGCTGTGGCCATGATCCCCACCACACTGCTCTCTCTCTTCCTGCACACCACACACGCCACCTGCACACCCCACACGAACCCGCCTGCCCCCTTCTGGACCCATCTTCCTCTGCTATGCGTCATTCCCCCCAGCTCTCAGCAGTGTCTCTGCATCTGCCTGCACATGCGCATAAAGGAAAAAGCACTGACACAGGGACATGGGACACAGAAACACTTGCCTATTATTAGGTAGGATAGCACTGGTGGTCTGGTGATGTGCCGTGTAGCTAGCTCTTGGGATATTCTCTTGCTAGTAAAGAGGGAAAGTACTCAGACAACACTATGCTACCTTTACACTATTTTAGTACTGTACGCACAGCCTTAACCTGTAGAAATGACTGGCATAAGCTGCAGTTGGGCTTTAACCACTTCCCGACCGCCTAACGCACAGGGGCGGCCGGGAAGTGGAGCCCTGAAGGACCGGCTCACCCACAGAGGCGGCGGTCCTTCTAAGGGCATGGGCGGAGCGATCGCGTCATCCGTGACGCGATCCTCCGCCGGCGCCTGTCACCGCTCGCCCGCCGCAACATCCCGCCGGCTATACGGAAGCGCCGGCGGGATGTTAACCCCGCGATCGCCGCATACAAAGTGTATAATACACTTTGTAATGTTTACAAAGTGTATTATACAGGCTGCCTCCTGCCCTGGTGGTCCCAGTGTCCGAGGGACCACCAGGGCAGGCTGCAGCCACCCTAGTCTGCACCCAAGCACACTGATTTCTCCCCCCCCTGCCCCAGATCGCCCACAGCACCCATCAGACCCCCCCCTGCCCACCCCCCAGACCCCTGTTTGCACCCAATCACCCCCCTAATCACCCATCAATCACTCCCTGTCACTATCTGTCAACGCTATTTTTTTTTATCCCCCCCTGCTCCCTGCCCCCTCCTGATCACCCCCCACCCCTCAGATTCTCCCCAGACCCCCCCCCAGACCCCCCCCCCTGTTTACTGTATGCATCTATCCCCCTGATCACCTGTCAATCACCTGTCAATCACCCGTCAATCACCCGTCAATCACCCGTCAATCACCCGTCAATCACCCCCTGTCACTGCCACCCTTCAATTAGCCCCTAACCTGCCCCTTGCGGGCAATCTGATCACCCCCCCACACCAATACATCGCCCACAGATCCGGCATCAGATCACCTCCCAAATCCATTGTTTACATCTATTCTCTCCTCTAAACACCCACTAATTACCCATCAATCACCCATCAATCACCCCCTATCACCACCTGTCACTTTTACCTATCAGATCAGACCCTAATCTGCCCCTTGCGGGCACCCAATCACCCGCCCACACGCTCAGATTGCCCTCTGACCCCCCCTTATCAATTCACCAGTGCATTAATTACATCTGTTCTTCCCTGTAATAACCCACTGATCACCTGTCAATCACCTGCCAATCACCTATCACCCATCAATCACCCCCTGTCACCCCCTGTCACTGCCACCCATCAATCAGCCCCTAACCTGCCCCTTGCGGGCAATCTGATCACCCACCCACACCATTAGATCGCCCGCAAACCCGCCGTCAGATTACCTCCCAAATGTATCGTTTACATCTGTTATCTTCTCTAAACACCCACTAATTACCCATCAATCACCCATCAATCACCCCCTATCACCACCTGTCACTGTTACCTATCAGATCAGACCCTAATCTGCCCCTTGCGGGCACCCAATCACCCGCCCACACGCTCAGATTGCCCTCAGACCCCCCCCCCCTTATCAATTCGCCAGTGCATTAATTACATCTGTCCTTCCCTGTAATAACCCACTGATCACCTGTCAATCACCTGCCAATCACCTATCACCCATCAATCACCCCCTGTCACTGCCACCCAACAATCAGCCCCTAACCTGCCCCTTGCGGGCAATCTGATCACCCACCCACACCAATAGATCGCCCGCAGATCCGACATCAGATCACCACCCAAGCGCAGCGTTTACATCTATTCTCTCCTCTAAACACCCACTAATTAATAACCCACTGATCACCTGTCAATCACCTGCCATATCACCTATCACCCATCAATCACCCCCTGTCACTGCCACCCATCAATCACCCCCTGTCACTGCCACCCATCCATCACCCGCTGTCACTGCCACCCATCAATCAGCCCCTAACCTGCCCCTTGCGGGCAAACTGATCACCCACCCACACCAATAGATCGCCCGCAGATCCGACATCAGATCGCCACCCAAGCGCAGTGTTTCCATCTATTCTCTACCCTAAACACCCACTAATTACCCATCAATCACCCCCTGTCACTGCTACCTATCAGATTAGACCCCTATCTGCCCCTAGGGCACTCAATCACCCGCCCACACCCTCAGAATGCCCTCAGACCCCAGCCCTGATCACCTCGCCAGTGCATTGCTTGCATCTATTCCTCCCTCTAATCACACCTTGAGACACCCATCAATCACCTCCTGTCACCCCCTAGCACACCTACCCATCAGATCAGGCCCCAATTTGCCCCGTGTGGGCTCCTGATCACTCGGCCAAACCCTCAGATCCCCCTCAGACCCCCTTCCGATCACCTCCCCAGTGCATTGATTGCATCTATTTTCCCCTCTAACCACCCCCTGAGACACCCATCAATCACCTCCTGTCACCCCCCTAGCACTCCTATCCATCAGATCAGGCCCAATACAACCTGTCATCTAAAAGGCCACCCTGCTTATGACCGGTTCCACAAAGTTCGCCCCCTCATAGACCACCTGTCATCAAAATTTGCAGATGCTTATACCCCTGAACAGTCATTTTGAGACATTTGGTTTCCAGACTACTCACGGTTTTGGGCCTGTAAAATGCCAGGGCGGTATAGGAACCCCACAAGTGACCCCATTTTAGAAAAAAAGACACCCTAAGGTATTCTGTTAGGTGTATGACGAGTTCATAGAAGATTTTATTTTTTGTCAAAAGTTAGCGGAAATTAATTTTTATTGTTTTTTTTTCACAAAGTGTCATTTTTCACTAACTTGTGACAAAAAACCGCGAGGAGTAGTCTAGAAAACAAATGCTTCAAAATGATCTGTGAATAGGACGTTGGGCCCCTTAGCGCACCTAGGCTGCAAAAAAGTGTCACACATGTGGTACCACCGTACTCAGGAAAAGTAGTATAATGTGTTTTGGGGTGTATTTTTACACATACCCATGCTGGGTGGGAGAAATTTCTATGTAAATGGACAATTGTGTGTAAAAAAATCAAACAATTGTCATTTACAGAGATATTTCTCCCACTTAGCATGGGTATGTGTAAAAATACACCCCAAAACGCATTATACGACTTCTCCTGAGTACGGCGGTACCACATGTGTGGCACTTTTTTACACCCTAAGTACGCTAAGGGGCCCAAAGTCCAATGAGTACCTTTAGGATTTCGCAGGTCATTTTGCGACATTTGGTTTCAAGACTACTCCTCACGGTTTAGGGCCCCTAAAATGCCAGGGCAGTATAGGAACCCCACAAATGACCCCATTCTAGAAAGAAGACACCCAAAGGTATTCCGTACGGAGTATGGTGAGTTCATAGAAGATTTTATTTTTTGTCACAAGTTAGCGGAAAATGACACTTTGTGAAAAAAAACTATTAAAATCAATTTCCGCTAACTTGTGACAAAAAAATAAAAACTTCTATGTACTCACCATACTCCTAACGGAATACCTCAGGGTGTCTTCTTACTAAAATGGGGTCATTAGTGGGGTTCCTATACTGCCCTGGCATTTTAGGGGCCCTAAACCGCGAGGAGTAGTCTTGAAACAAAAATGACCTGTGAAATCCTAAAGGTACTCATTGGATTTTGGGCCCCTTAGTGCAGTTAGGGTGCAAGAAAGTGCCACACATGTGGTATCGCCGTACTCGGGAGAAGTAGTATAATGTGTTTTAGGGTGTATTTTTACACATACCCATGCTGGGTGGGAGAAATACCTCTGTAAATGACAATCTTTTGATTTTTTTACACACAATTGTCCATTTACAGAGGTCTTTCTCCCACCCAGCATGGGTATGTGTAAAAATACACCCCAAAACACATTGTACTACTTCTCCCGAGTATGGCGATACCACATGTGTGGCACTTTTTTTGCACCCTAACTGCGCTAAAGGGCCCAAAGTCCAATGAGTACCTTTAGGATTTCACAGGTCATTTTGAGAAATTTCGTTTCAAGACTACTCCTCACGGTTTAGGGCCCCTAAAATGCCAGGGCAGTATAGGAACCCCACAAATGACCCCATTTTAGAAAGAAGACACCCCAAGGTACTCCGTTAGTAGTATGGCGAGTTCATAGAAGATTTTATTTTTTGTCACAAGTTAGCGGAAATTGATTTTAATTGTGTTTTTTCACAAAGTGTCATTTTCCGCTAACTTTTGACAAAAAATAAAATCTTCTATGAACTCACCATACTCCTAACGGAATACCTTGGGGTGTCTTCTTTCTAAAATGGGGTCATTTGTGGGGTTCCTATACTGCCCTGGCATTTTAGGGGCCCTAAACCGTGAGGAGTAGTCTTGAAACGAAATTTCTCAAAATGACCTGTGAAATCCTAAAGGTACTCATTGGACTTTGGGCCCTTTAGCGCAGTTAGGGTGCAAAAAAGTGCCACACATGTGGTATCGCCGTACTCAGGAGAAGTAGTATAATGTGTTTTGTGGTGTATTTTTACACATACCCATGCTGAGTGGGAGAAAGATCTCTGTAAATGGACAATTGTGTGTAAAAAAAATTAACAAATTGTCATTTACAGAGATATTTCTCCCACCCAGCATGGGTATGTGTAAAAATACACCCCAAAACACATTATAGTACTTCTCCCGAGTACGGCAATACCACATGTGTGGCACTTTTTTGCAGCCTAACTGCGCTAAGGGGTCCAAAGTCCAATGAGCACCTTTAGGCTTTACAGGGGTGCTTACAATTTAGCACCCCCCAAAATGTCAGGACAGTAAACACACCCCACAAATGACCCCATTTTGGAAAGTAGACCCTTCAAGGTATTCAGAGAGGGGCATGGTGAGTCCGTGGCAGATTTCATTTTTTTTTTTGTCGCAAAGTGTCATTTTCTGCTTACTTGTGACAAAAAATAATATCTTCTATGAACTCACTATGCCTCTCAGTGAATACTTTGGGATGTCTTCTTTCCAAAATGGGGTCATTTGGGGGGTATTTATACTATCCTGGAATTCTAGCCCCTCATGAAACATGACAGGGGGTCAGAAAAGTCAGAGATGCTTGAAAATGGGAAAATTCACTTTTTGCACCATAGTTTGTAAACGCTATAACTTTTACCCAAACCAATAAATATACACTGAATGGGTTTTTTTTTTATCAAAAACATGTTTGTCCACATTTTTCGCGCTGCATGTATACAGAAATTTTACTTTATTTGAAAAATGTCAGCACAGAAAGTTAAAAAAATCATTTTTTTGCCAAAATTCATGTCTTTTTTGATGAATATAAT
This sequence comes from Hyperolius riggenbachi, assembly GCF_040937935.1. Taxonomy (NCBI): domain Eukaryota; kingdom Metazoa; phylum Chordata; class Amphibia; order Anura; family Hyperoliidae; genus Hyperolius; species Hyperolius riggenbachi. The sequence goes on from NC_090655.1 coordinate 142,717,515, forward strand.
AAAAGTAAAAATCGCAGGAGCAATCAAATAGCACCAAAAGAAAGCTTTATTAGTGACAAGAAAAGGAGCCAAAATTCATTTAGGTGGTAGGTTGTATGAGCGAGCAATAAACCGTGAAAGCTGCAGTGGTCTGAATGGAAAAAAAGTGGCCGGTCCCTAAGGGGTAGAAAGCCCTAGGTCCTCAAGTGGTTAATACGCTATGCTGTTCTATAGCATTACAAATAACTAGTATGCTGACCACACAGATTTTAAGGTAATTAATTTAAATAAACCTTTTAAAAGGGTTACAAATTACACTAAAAACTTGAATAATTTTAATCAATTTAATCTGATCAAAATTGTGAGAGCTCCCATTCCCTTAAATGAGGTTTAAAACTATCACCATTAATTGTTTTGAATGTTTTAAAGAATGAAATATGTTGTTATATGATTACAGTCTTAATGTATGCATACGTGAAGCAGTGAATTTTGCTATCTTTTCAGCATCTTGGATACTGTGCTTCTAACTCATCTCTGCGCCAAGATGTCATCACCAAATTACACAGTTAAGGAGGTAGAATTCATCACAGAGTATCTACAGCCATTCCATATTAAAATATTTTCTATCATAAATTGGAAGTGATTAAAGAGCTTTATATTAGAATATTTGGTTAGCCCATTGCAGTAGATGAAAGATCAGAGGACATCAAAATGATTGAAAAAATACTAGCTTTGCGCAAACTTGTAAACAGGAGAGGGCACATCCCCTATACACACTTCGTTTATATCTACTAGAGGATTAATCTTTGAATTTTATGTGCCATACTCCCCCTAGAGTCATTCCACTGTCTAGTGCCAGTGTCCTTTATCCCTTTGTTCTTTTTCAAAACAGACCTATAAAAATAAAAAGTCTGATTGCCATGTTCCAGGAATAAAAAAATAGAAAATATCAGCAAGCAGAGCAAAAATCCTTTCAACTGTTAAGGTATCGGTACCAGAGTCAGGTGTGTACGTGTGTGTGTGTGTGTGTGTGTGTACGTGTGTGTGTGTGTGTGTGTGTGTGTGTGTGTGTGTGTGTGTGTGTGTGTGTGTGTGTGTGTGTACGCGTACGTGTGTACGTGTGTACGTGTGTACGTGTGGTGTGTGTGTGGTGTGTGTGTGTGTGGTGTGTGTGTGTGTGGTGTGTGTGTGTGTGGTGTGTGTGTGTGTGTGTGTGTGTGGTGTGTGTGTGTGGTGTGTGTGTGTGTGTGTAGAAAAGTGTATCATCATTATCCTTGCTGGATAATAACATGACATGTTCCACCTGTATTTATGGAATGGCTGTCTAGCACTTGTTTGCTTTCTTAGGTGTTGAGGCTCTAGAGATATCAACCCAAACTTAGATAAATACATGTGCCACTTTACAGAGTTCTTTTAATGAACGGAAAATATTATAGCAGGAAAGACATGTCTAGACATAACCAATGAAACTCATGGTAGACCACCTAAATGGTTGATAATTTCCGGATATTGATTCTTGTCATGGTCGGTTTACTTTGCACTACTAGACATTTGAAAAAGGGTCCTTATTCAGTTCACTTTTTCTCCTAAAGCCGGCCATACATCTAGTGATATTGCGGCCCATTTGACCATCCAAATTAATAGTTTTATCAAATTGGATGAAAATCGGTGCCACAACAAGCATGCCCATTCCATGAGTCAATAGATTTTGGGCTAATATCAGTTGACTTTATTGATCAAGCATACTGGAAAGATCTTAGGCTGATGGTAGATCGTGTGCACAACTGATGTCCCCTCAAGTGTGAAACATAACAACCACTACCCACCCCCACCCATGTTCTATTATTTGTAAAAATATTCACCTGTCCCACTGGCATGACTTTTTGCCTCTTCCACTATCATCCTGTTACCCGATGCCTGTATCATGTGGCAGCAGGCGCGCATGTCACATCATGCGCATCGCGTGGTACATGCACCATGCGGTACAGGCAACCATTAACTGGGATGAAAGTGGAAGATGCCAGAAGTTGTGCCAGTTGGAAAGGTGCAAATTTTTACACAGCACAGGCATAGGGGGGATATTGGGGGAAATAACATTTGGGGGAACATAGGTGGAAGTGATGCAGGCAGCATCACAAGACCGTTTCCAGAGAGATTGAAGTGAAATTGATCGGAAATCAGCCTCTGGTGTATGGGCAGCCAACAGATCTCTCTCTGATCCGATTCAATCAGAGAGAGCTCTGTGTCTTGGTTGATCTGCCCATAAATGGTTAGATGTATGAGCATCTTTAGTTTTCTCCTAGGAGATATTTTTTCATCTTCTGTTTAAAATAAATTGTCAGCACTATGCAATTGCAAAAAGTTGGTGAAAAAGTATTCTGAGTATTTTCTTGCTTGTGGGTGGCTTAAAAGGTATTTTATTGAGAAAGGTTGAAAATACCACGTAGGAAGGATTAGAAAAAAATTTCTATAACCTTTCTGCCACAATCACTAGCTTTGCCTTGCCCAATGCAGTACCAAGCAATGCAGCTGTAATTTACGTTCTCCACCCTCCACCTTATTTATGCCCTCCACCTTATGTACCTAAAGATTTTACTGGCACTGACGGCATAAAGTACGGGCATCCCTGATTAATGCAGGATTGATATATCACATCACTGTACCATTTAGTTGCACATCACACAGGTGATTCTCCCACTTGTGAAGCATGAATAGTTGAAATTAAACAAATATAGTATGGGCGTGGCTGCCAGCGAGCTTTAACGGACACACTTCACTGATCCTCTTACCCACATGTGTCGAACTCCAGGCCTGAAGGGCCAGATCCATGCCAGTGTTTAGGATGGACTGAGAAAGAAAGGAATGTGTCCTACCTGATGGACCACACCTTTCCTGATTCAGACCCATCAATTCATTTGAGCTGTATCAAAAATGTGTGAGGATCTCGGCCCTCATAGGACCGGTTTGGCATACCTGCTCTTACCTGAGATCAGCACATAGTGGAGGTTTCAGCTATAAATAGCAGGCAAAAATGACAGAGCCAGCAGAGGACACCATGGACACCTCAAGGAGCACCAATAAAAGAATACACAGAAGAACCGCAAACTGACAGACTATTTTGGTTCGAAGCCTGATGAGTCCTCCTCACAAGATGGTGCCAGTGCACAGCATCGTGAGGCAGAAGGATAATCCTCTCCCCTCCCAGTAGCACAGCAGAGATCGAACACTGGAGGGAAATGGAGCATGCAGATCAGCAGAATTTGATTCTCTGGAGACAGAGCTAAATTCAAATTACTACGAAGTGCTTGTTACTTACATTTTTCCTTGCTACTCAGGACATTTGCTAATGAAAATATTTGAGTAGGAGCAATTATTTATTTGTTACAAGGTGAACCTCAAGCTTGGGCTCTGCATTTGTTAGATCAACAACATTCTGCCCTTGTCAATACCACTACATTCTTTGAAGCAATATCTGATCTATATGAGGATAAAAGAAAAGAAGCTTATGCAGAAAATGAACTGCAAAATCTGCGGCAAGGGAAAAAGCCTGCTGAAGAATATGCCATTGAGTTTAGACAGTGGGCAGGAGATACCTTGTGGAATGAAGCTGCTATAAAACATCAATTTAGACTTGGTTTATATGAACAATTCAATGATGAGTTAGCCAGAGTAGGGGTTCCTAATACCTTGAAAGAATTGGTCCATCTTGCTAGTCAAATCAATCGACATCTAAGAGAAAGACATTGAGAGAAGTCATCTTAATCGAAGCCAGTCTGATCTTCCTCAGTTCCTGCTCCTCCTCCAGTTTCTGTACCTGACAATCCTGAACCTATGCATTAAGATGTTTCGAAGCTATCAGTGGCAGAAAAAAACAAGGGTAGGGTTGGGGGATTGTGTTTCTATTATGGGGGTACAGGGCACTTTGCGATTGCTTGTCCAAATGCGAAACAGAAACCAGAAAGCTTCCGCGCTTAGAGGAGGTTGAGGGCAGTTTTTTCCTGTAAAATCTGAATGTATCATGTTACCAATTTTCATTTTTATTGGTGAAAAAAATCATAACTGTCATGCTTTTGTTGACTGTGGAGCAGGTCATTTTATGAACAAATATCTGGCCTTACAATGTTCCTACACAGTCACAGTGTCTGAAGCTATCTGTATAACTGCCATTGATGATTCTGTCTTGCAAAGAGGTCAATCATCGTCACTGACCTCAGAAATTACAGTAGTGGTGGGAGCCAGACATATTGAGAAAATAAAATTTTATTGTCTTGATATGCCTTCCTATGATGTAGTGTTGGGTATGCCCTGGCTCAAGCAGCACAATCCTGTGCTTGATTGGCAGTCAGGTCAATTGATAAAATGGTCTGTGAAAAGTCTTGTCTTGAAAAAATTACTCTTGCTCAAACCAATATTGAGCTTGAGAAATTATCCACTTTATATCATGATTTTGCTTTCGTTTTTTCGCCACAGGCTACTGATAAATTTCCACCGCATAGGCCTTATGATTGTGCTATTGAACTGCTTTCTTGAACTATGCCCCCTCGTGGTCGTCTTTAAAATTTGAAGACAAGGCGATGAGGGAGTATATTCAAGAAAACTTAAAGAAAAGAAGAATCCATCCGGCACCATCCAATATGGTCAGAGACTGTCATGGCTTGAAAAAGGAGCATATCCATCGCTCCAAAACGTCCCATCCTGTACTCTGTACTTTATATGACAGCCTTTAATAACAAGTAAAAGAGCATATTGGATGAAGCCAGCTGCATTCTTCTTTTCCTGGTTTACTCGGGTTGTGACTGAGTTCGCCGTGGCACATCCACTGACAACTTTTATGGGGTTGTGAATTTCTACACTACTAGCACAGAAAACTTAAAGAAAAATTTCATTTGACCATCCTCCTCTCCAGCCAGTGCGGGTTTCTTTTTTGTTGAAAAAAAAAAAAGATTGTGGATAGAGACCTTGCATTGACTATAGAGGATTGAACAAAATCACGTTAAAAAAACATTATCCTTTACCGTTAAATGATGACTTATTCTCTCAAGCAGTGGGAGCCAAAGTTTTCTCTAAATTAGATTTGAGAGGTGCTTGCAATCTCATCCATATCAAGAAAGGAGAGGAGTGGAAAACCGCTTTTAACACTAAAAACGGTCATTATGAGCATTTGATAATGCTTTTGGATTGTGTAATGTTCCAGCTGTGTTCCAGGGTTATGTTAATGACATTTTTTTAGAGAGTTCTTTGGAAGGTTTATGGTTATTTATCTTGATGACATATTGATCTACTCCTCTTCTTTGAATGAACACCGTGATCATGTGAGAAAGGTACTTTCTAAACTCAGAGAGAATCAATTGTATGCCAAACTTGAAAAATGTGTTGTTGAAACCAATCAGGTTGACTTTCTTGGTTATGTAATTTCTGATACTGGTCTAACTATGGATGATAAAAAGGTTAAAGCTATCTTGAATTGGCCTCAACACAACACTTTGAAGGCACTGCAGCGTTTTTTAGGCTTTTAGGCCAATTTTCACAGAAAGTCCATTAAAAACTTTTCCTCCAAGGTTGCACCCCTTACTGACATAACCAAAAAAGGAGCAGATCCTGCCCATTGGGACTAATCTGCTACTTTAGCCTTTCAGGAGCTGAAGGAGGCTTTCTGTTCAGCTCCTGTATTGGTTTATCCTGACATCAGGAAAGCTTTCTTTGTAGAGGTAGATGCATCTGAGATTGGGGTAGGGGCAGTATTGTCACAAAATTCTGGGGATCCAGAGAAGTTACATCCATGTGCCTTTTTCTCTAGGAAGTTCTCTCAAGCTTAAAGAAATGGTAATATTTGAAATTGAGAACTTCTAGGGGTTAAACTTGCTCTGGAGGAATGGAGACATTGGTTAGAAGGGGCTAAAAATCCAGCAACAGTTTATACTGGCCATAAAAACCTTGAATATATTGAAAATGCTAAGCGATTCAATTCTGGGCAAGCCCGATGGGCTTTGTTCTTTTCTCGATTTAATTTTGTCATTGCGTATAAACCTGGTTCAAAAAATGTTAAGGCAGATGTCTTATCTAATTTTTTTGAAAAAGAGTTCTCTTATAATGATCCTGTTCCATTATTTCCTAAAAAAAATGTATTATTGCTGCCTGTGAGTTATCTCCTGATCTATGCTCTCAGTTGTCTGAAGTTCAAGATCAGGCACCTCAAGGAAAGCCACTTGAAAAACTTTTTTGTTCCTATCAATTTGAGACTCCAAGTATTGAAACAATTTCATGAAGTTAAGTCAGTGGGTCATCCTGGGTAAAAGAAAACAATTGCATTTTTGAAAAGACATGTCTGGTGGCCTTCCTTGAACAAAGATGTTGTTGCATTTCTTAAATCTTGTTCTGTCTGTGCTCACAGTAAATCATTGCGATCTGCTTCTCAGGGTGGTCTTCTCCCATTACCCATTCCTGAGAAACCATGGATGCATATCTCTATGGATTTCATTGTGGATCCACCAATCTCTCAGGGGAAAACAGCCATTTGGGTAGTAGTAGATAGATTTAGCAAAATGGCTCATTTTGTCTCATTGCCCAAACTTCCTTCAGCTAAAGAACTACATAATATTTTTGTTAAAAATATCTTCAAATTACATGGTATTCCTAAAAATATGGTTTCTGATAGAGGGTTACAGTTTATGTCTCAACTCTGGCAAGCTTTCTGTGAAAATGTGGGAATCTTTGTCTCCTTCTCTTCATGTTTTCATCCTGAAACTGAAAGAATCAATTACTTGAACAATATTTGAGGGGTTTTGTTGCTAATTGTCAAGAGGATTGGGCTCAATGTGCCATTAATAATCAGGTTAACAGTTCAACAAAAATGTCACCCTTCCAAGTTGGCACAACTTGGAAGATTGGATGTACTAGACACGGCACGTGTCTAGTACATCCAATCTTCCAGATCCCCATTTTAATCAAGTGTGGAAACAAGTACAGGAGAATATTAAGAATGCTGTTAACAATCAAAAAAAAAATTCTGATTTGCACAGATCTGTGGTGGAAGAATTTTCTCCTGGGGATTTAGTATGGGTCTCCATATTTCTCTCCGTCAACCGTCTGCTAAATTGGGTCCTAAATTCATTGGTCCATATTCCATCCTGAAGAAAATCAATAAGGTAACTTACCGATTAAAATTGCCCAGTAACATGAGAGGTGTAAATTCATTTCATGTTTCATTATTGAAATCTGATGACAATTTTGATCCCTCAGATACTCCTCCTTCACCTGTTGAAATTGATGGTGAACACGAATATGAGGTGATGCATCAGTGAAATGAAGAAAAGTGGACTTCGGCACTCCAATGCAGAGGTAATTTATTTAAGCACGGTATACAACTATACAATACACGGTATACAACTTGCAACAGGTTACAAAACTGCCTGTGTCATATGAGGTGGTGAGAATTCTTGATTCTCAATTTTTTCATAATTCTCTTCAATTCCTTATTGACTGGAAGGGGTATGGACCAGAGGAGGGATCTTGGGTTCCGGCTAAATAGGTTCATGCTGATTTAGCTGTTAAAGAGGTTTATTCTAAACATCCTGACAAACGTAGGTTGGAGTGTTCTGAGTCCACTCCTAGGGGGAGGGGTACTATAAAGAATCTGCCGTTGTCTGCTAATGATTCCGCCAAGACCCGGGTGGAATCCACAGCTTCCAGGTCTCGGCGCTTGTTCCCTGCTGATCCCACTGTTACTGCCTCACAGGCCACACATTCTGATAGACGGAGAGTGCATTCCCAGTACGCCCTTCGCAAAGGTAAACAATAGTCAGCTGAGTCCGGTCAGCTGACAGAGCGGTGTCAGCTGACCTTACAGCTGACATCTAGGCAGGGCCTTGCTGTGTGACTGGATGTGCGGAGTGTGGCCGGCCACTGATTGGATGATGAGTTGTATTTAAATCTGCAAAGCGCTCCCAGTCATCGCCCGTGATAAGCATAGCTTTGGCTAGTTACTGGGTGTGCACTCACTTGTTAAAGATATGCTGGATATTGACCTTGGCTTGTATTTGACTACCCTTGTCTGTTGTGAATAACCTCTGCTTGATTCTTGGAAAATCTTATCTGCTGCCTGGAACGACATTGCCTGTTACTGGACACTCTTGCCTGTCACCTGAACCGACCTCTGCTAGTTACTGGATACTCTCGTCTGCCGCCTGGACTGACTATTGCGTGTTACTAGATAGATGTTACTGGATACTTCTTGCATGCTACCTGAACTGGATAATAAGTATACTACAACTATCCCTGTCAGTCAGTTGAACAACTTGCATGCAGTCTCATATAAATTATATTACATACTACCTGGATCATCCATTACCTGTTAAATAACTTTGCATGCCGACTTATAGGAACTGTGTTATAACTTGCATCATCTATTACCTGTTGCATAACACTGCATGCAGACTTGCATGAACTGTCTCATAATCTGGATCATCCTTTACCTGTTGAATAACTTTGCATGAAGACTTGCCTAAACTGTCTCGTACCTGGTTTACCCATTGCCTGAACCTTACCTGTAGATTGCTTGATTCCTCTCCTGATACTGGAGAATCTGCACTCGCTATCTCTGTCATTACTGACAAATGACACGGATTGCCTCATCCTTATAAAACAAGGTATTAACCCTGTGTGATACTGCTGAACTGTTGAACTGTGTTACTAGCCTCATTAGGGCTCTAACAGGTTATTCCTCCTTACTGCAGTCTGTACGCCTTGCACGTTAAGACCTGGGGGTAACCGTAGTCATGAGACAAATAACGTGGTCCTGTTCATGCGGGGGCTTGTCTATAGGTGAAGGTGTGGGCCAGGCTCAGAGCCACGGTAATAGAGTGGAGCATAGAAACTGAGTGAGGACATAACCTGTCTAGCCTTACATGTTGTACTGATGACCTTTTCCTAACTAGCAAACATTTACAAGAGGGCAGTGTGTTTTCATTTCATCATTTCCATCTATTATTCTACAATCTACTATTATTTATTTATTATTTATTTGTTGTATTTATAAAGCGCCAACATATTACGCAGCGCTGGACATTAATTTAGGTTACAGACAATATTTAGGGGTGACAAACAGCAATATGACAATACAGGAATACAAGAAAACCAGATCACACAGCACAGTATGAGTACAAGGTAATGCTTAGTCAGTCACTGGATGGGAGCATGGAGTTAGGCAAGTTAGGTTCACTCAAATGCATAGCATGGGTGCACAATAATAGAGGTGCATGATCAGGTAGGACACAAAAGGAGTGAGGACCCTGCCCAAAGGCTTACAATCTAGAGGGAGAGGTAGGGACACGAGAGGTAGGGGACCAGAGTTCGGCTGTGGGTTTAGAGCAATTGTGAGGGGTGGTAGGCAAGAGTGAAAAGGTGAGTTTTGAGGGCCTTCTTGAAGGTGTTGAAGGAGGGGGCTGCCCTAATGGGTGGAGGTAGGGAGTTCCATAGTGTCGGAGCGGCTCTTGAGAAGTCTTGGAGGCGTGCATGGGCCTGGGTGATGCGGGGGACGGTCAGGCGAAGTTCATTGGAGGAGCGGAGTGAGCGGCTTGGTGTGTATCTCTGAGTAAGATCAGAAATGTAGGTTGGACAGGTTTTGTGGATGGATTTGTAGGTCAGACACAATATCTTGAATCTGATTCTGGACTGGATAGGAAGCCAGTGGAGGGATTCACGGAGAGGAGCCGCCCTGGTGGAGCGATGGGAGGAGTGGATAATTCTGGCAGCCGCATTCATGATGGACTGCAGTGGGGCTATTCGGGTCTTAGGGAGTCCAGACAGAAGGGCATTGCAGTAGTCGAGGCGGGAAATTATGAGGGCATGGATGAGGAGTTTGGTGGTGGCAGGGGTCAGGAAAGGGCGAATCTTACAGATGTTACGAAGGTGGAAGTTGCAGGACTTTGTGAGGTTTTGGATGTGGGGAGTGAAGGAGAGTGCGGAGTCCAGGGTGACACCCAGACAGCGGGCTTGAGAGGTAGGGTGAATAGTAGTGTGGTTAACAGTGACCTGCACATCTGGGAGGTCCAGGGATGACCGGGGTGGGAAGATCATAAATTCCGTTTTGTCTAGATTTAGTTTAGTCTTATGTCTAACATTTTCTAACCTCCTCCTATGCCCTTTTACTATCTTCTTCCCATTTCCCACCTCTTCCTTTGTTTTATCTGTTTCTCATTAATTGTTCACTTTTTTCTCTTTGTCACCTATTGCATTTTAATTCAGGGTTCCTTTTAACAACACAAACAAAGATAGGAAAGGCATGGTTTCCTGATACGTTGCACAAATGTTGCTTGATTGCATGCAAAACTCAGCATTTAAAAACCAGCAAAACCTTTACCTCTTAACAACACCCCTAGTCAATATTATTTTCTGTAACTGCACTATGTATTGCTCTGCATTTTTACTCTATATGTTTACACAGTACAGAAATAATTATATCGGAAAATGATACAAATGATTAATGCGGACCATTAAATGGATTTCATTCAGCATTCAATCACCAGATAATAACAATAAACCTTCCATGTTAAAAATAGAGACTGTAGATATTATCAGATATCTTATGCTGTCATGCTGTCCATCTTGTTATAAAAAAAATAAAAATAAGAGTCACAAGATATCAGTGGACCCTGTTAGAATTAGACACTGATTACATGTGATGATTGCTTCATCTAGTGCCTGAAACAGCCTTTTTGTAACTCCCCCAAGTGTTGACAGAGACAGATTCCTCTGATCATGCCCCCTTTCACAAAGCGTTTATCGGATGAAAGATCAAATGTATTCAGAGGTATGAAAGGTTTACTAAGGCCCAGCCTGGGGAAACAAGCACAGAGCCGTGTCAGGTCGAGAACCTAACTCAACCATTTCTACTTTATCTAGGTAGAAATGTTTTCCCTAAACACACCTCTGATATTTCCTTAGAAAACACTTCCATTTAAAGTCATATTGACATCATGGCAATGCTTATGCTTGCATGAAAGGGTGTGTAATTAACAAATAAAAGCAAAGTGACAGTTGTTTGGTCTAATTTCATTATATAAGTCAGACAATTAGGTAGACAGCTGTGTACTACAAAAAATAGTTTGCTGTATTCTAGCCTAAGCACAGACTTGTACCACAGAATTGGAATACATTAGTTAAGTTCTTGATGGGTCTTAGAAAAACCTGAGACCTGTGAGATCCTTGGTACCTCCAGATTATAGACATCTATCAGAAATACAATTAGGTATACCAGAGTATGTGGCAGCTGACTAGTGAACTAGTGAACTTTTTGTGAGTTTGTAAATATTCTTAAACTCACAATCTAGCCAACTGATTATAGACCCCACATTAATGTTCCACTTATCCTTGCAGTCCTTAATTAGAAGTGGGATAAGTCATGGTTTATTAAGTCAAAATTGGAATAAAGGCTGCTTATTGTTCTGAAAGATTTCCAGGTTCTTATTCATTTCAACTTTTCTCCAAAGTTTTCTCCTAGGAGATAATTTTCCATCTTCTGTTGACAGACTGGCAATGCATGATGTGATGTCAAATTCACATTAACCTCCTTGGCGGTAATCCCGAGCTGAGCTCGGGGTATGCCGCCGGAGGTCGCCGCTCAGGCCCTGCTGGGCCGATTAACGTTCTGAAAAAAGCAGCACACGCAGCCGGCACTTTGCCAGCCGCGTGTGCTGCCCGATCGCCGCCGCTCCGCGGCGATCCGCCGCGTGCAGCGGCGAAAGAGGGTCCCCCCAGCCGCCCGAGCCCAGCGCAGCCGGAACAAACAGTTCCGGCCGGCGCTAGGGGCTGGATCGGGCGGCTCTGACGTCAGGACGTCGACTGACGTCCATGACGTCACTCCGCTCGTCGCCATGGCGACGAGGAAAGCGAAACAAGATAGGCCGCTCATTGCGGCCTATCTTGTTACTTTCGATTGCCGGAGGCGATCGAAAGTACGCTTCCGGAGCGCCGTCTAGTGGGCTTTCATGCAGCCAACTTTCAGTTGGCTGCATGAAATATTTTTTTTTTTATTCAAAAAAAACCACATTGCAGCCTCCCTGGCAAAATAAATAAACCGCCAGGGAGGTTAAAGAGATGGGTCATGTATGTGGACAAGTTTCTTCCGAAGCAGGTTATTTTGGTGCGAGGCACTAAGCACTGTGCACCGAAATTGGGACCATCATAGCAGCAATACTATGTTGCACGCCCCGCGTAGCAGAAATTTGGGGCTCTAGCGGCTGCCAGACCTGAATTACATCTCTCTCTCAGTTGCTACAACTCGGAGTAGGAATAGTATTTAGCGTTGCCTCAGAGTTTAGCGGCAGCTGGGAGAGCCATCATTCAGCTCTCCCTGTGCCAAACTGAGTGGCGCCACCACAGTGTGTACTCAGTTTCTTCTGCGTCTGGAAATTGTGCAGAGTTTGCTGAATTTGTTGCATATCTTTATGAATATGGCCTTTCCTGCTGATTTTCAAAAGTATAAGTCTTGGTTTTGGAGATGACTAAGGATGAATCCTCACATTGCTACACATTGCTTTTCTATAGATTCAGCTTCAGGGTACAAATTGCTTTTTCTATAGCTACAGCTTCAGATCATATCACATCAGAATCAGAAGAATCAGAATCTCTTTTATTCGCCGAGTGTAACAGGTGTCACACCTGGAATTATTTCTGGCATATACGGCATGGCAGGGAACAACAGTTTACAAGTGGCTGTTAGTCATACAGATACATTGATACAAAGAAAGACAAAAACACAAATTCAGCTATGCCACGAGGCAGGAGTGGCAAGAGTGGAAGGCTAGCGGGCCTCGCATGAGAGAGCGAGAGTTCAGGTGCAGTACAGCTTGAGGGAAGAATGTATTCCTGTGCCTGGGGGTTCTAGTGGGGATGGTGCAGAAGCGACGGCCTAAGGGAAGCCGATTGAAGCGGTGCCAGCCAGGGTGTGAAGGGTCGTTCACTATCTTATATGCCCTGGACCACAGTCTGGAGGTGAACAAGACGTCCAGTGGTGGCATGGGTGACCCTATTATCTTCTCCGCAGAGTTGATAACCCTCTGAAGTTTGAGTCTGTCCCTTGCAATGGCACCAGCATACCATACGATAATCGAGGAACAGAGGATCGACTCAATGGTGGCCGTGTAGAAGCAAGTTAACAGTTCCCGCGACATTCCAAACTTCCTAAGTTGTCTCAGGAAGTACATCCTTTGTTGCGCTTTCCTTTGAGTGTTTGTGGTGTTATCCACTCATTTCAAGTCATTTGTGATGGTGGTTCCCAGGAACCGTACGCTAGACACCCTGTTAACCACAGTGCCCTCAATGGAGACAGGGTTGATTGTGGAAGGGCGCCTTCTAAAGTCAACCAGTTCAACTGTTTTCCCTGCGTTCAGTACCAGATTGTGTTCCTTACACCAATTGCAAATGCGTTCAATCTCGTTTCTGTAGTCATTCTCCCCATCACCCATAATGAGGCCAAGGATGGTGGTGTCGTCTGCGAATTTAACGACCTTGACAGAGTTCGTGGATGAGGAACAGTCGTTCGTGTACAAGGAAAACAGGAATGGGGACAGCACACAACCTTGCGGGGCCCCTGTGTTGGTGGTTCTTTCCTGAGAGGAGCAGTTGCCGAGTTTAACTAGTTGTATCCTGTTGGTGAGGAAGTCTTTAATCCAAGCACATAGGGTGAAGTCGAGACCAAGTTGAGTGAGGTTGCCATGTAGGATGTTGGGGCAGATGGTATTAAAGGCAGAGCTGAAGTCAAGGAAGAGAATCCTTGCATAGGCATCAGGTCTGTCCAAGTGTTCCATGATATAAGCCAGGCTGGTGTTTATGGCATCATCCGTGGACCTGTTTGCCCTGTAAGCAAATTGGAGTGGGTCCAGGCAGGCATCAGTGGAGCCCTTCAGGTAGGTGAGGACCAGTCTCTCGAAGGTTTTCATAATGGTTGGAGTTAGGGCCACAGGTCTGTAGTTATTTAGATCGGACAGCCCTGTTTTTTTGGGGACAGGAATGATCACGGATTTCTTGAGGCAGGCGGGGACCTTGCCTTCTGCTAGTGAACTTTTGAATATGGACGCGAGGACAGGGGCCAGCTGGCTAGTGCAGCTTTTCAGGCAGGATGATGACACACCGTCCGGGCCTTAGGCTTTCCGTGGATTGGTCTTCCGGAGGAGCTTCAGAACGTCAGCCTCGGAAACCCTCACTGGAGTAGAGGAGATCTGGGAAGGCTGGGTGGATGGAGGGACCCGTAACGTGGATGCCTGGGTGCTGGGATGGGAGGGATCAGCTTCTTGGGTGCCAGGAGGGGAGGGGTTGTTTTCAAATCTGCAGTAAAACTTATTGAGCTCCTCTGCGAGGTTTCTGCTAGATGTAGCTTGAAGGGGTTTGGCTTTAAAGTTAGTGGCTGCTCGGAGACCCTTCCAAACTTCTCTCTGGGCTGTTGGACTGGAGGCTGAGACTCAGCTTATTTGCGTAGTTGCGCTTTGCCGCTCTTAGCTCCCGATTTAGTGCGTTTCTGGCATCCCTGAACTCCTCTGGGGTGCCGGATTTGTGAGCTTCCTCTTTGGATTTCTGGAGCCAGCGCAGCTTACCGTGAAACCAAGGTTTATTGTTCGGGAAGACTCTGAAGGTCTTTGTGGGAATACAGGACTCCTCTCATAGAAGTGGATGTAGGCGGTGACATTCTCAGTCCATTCATCCAGACAGGGGGCCTCCAGAGCAGACCAGTCGGTGCAGTCAAGGCAGCCCTAAAGTTGTAAATTAGCCTCATCTGACCATACTCTGGTGGTTCTGATGGTGGGCTTGGCTGACTCGAGTTGTCTTCTGTAGGTGGGGATCAAGTGGATAAGACAGTGATCCGAGTTTCCCAGTGCAGCCCAACGATTTGCCTTGTATGCTTGATTGAGCACAGTGTAGCAGTGATCCAGGGTGTTCCCATTTCTCGTGGGACACGTGATGTGCTGTCTGTAGCGGGGAAGCTCCAGTCGAAGGTTAGCTCTGTTGAAGTCGCCTAAGATAATGAAGAGGGAGTCCGGGAGGGCTGTGTCCCACCGTTGGATGGAGTCTCCTACTGTGCGTAAGGCAGATTTGGTATCAGCATCTGGAGGTATGTAGACTCCTACAAAAACATAGGAGGAGAACTCTCTGGGTGAATATGCAGGCCTGCAGTTGACGAGAAGGAGTTCCACATCAGGGGACTGCACACATCAGGGGACTCACATGACTGCAATCCTTTACATCTATCTGTTGTTTCTCCCATGAAATAATGGTTGGGACAAAGATGTGTTAATGCAGACAAATGATTTACAGAAATTTACAAAATAAGGTATTGTCTTGAACAAGTGCTATGTCTTTTGCCTATTTTCTTTCCGCAATGTCACATTGTATGAATAAAGCAATATTTGTGGCCTGGACTAAATGATACTAATAAACAAGAAAGCATACCCTCTATAAATGTTATTGCTATACCCTCTATATAAATGTAAATTAGTAAAGATCAACAATATAACAATAGATGTCATCAAAACAAAAGTAGAAATGACCAATGCTTTAAAAGAGGAATATCTGGTTTGGATAAGGGGCTCCTGAATGAATCACTAGGTGACAAAATTGATAGGGAGGAGGCCAACATGGAAGATTCTATACACTGCACACTTGTAGCACATATGAATGTGGAAGTCAGTGGGCAGTGGAAAATGGGAGGAGTGTTACTGCTAGTAGGGATGTTCAGCCTGGGAGACTGTGCGGGGTGGAACCTGCCCCATACATTCCTAATGTCTACTGATACTTTGATGACATGCGAGTTCAAATCTTGAATAAAGCTGTAATGTTTTTAAACTGCTCTGCGCAGTGAGGCTTTTTATATGTTTACCGAGGTATATGCTATAAAGATAAGATATTGCTGAAGTTTAGGTGAACAGTCTACTGAGAGAGCTTGGAATTACAGGGAGGACACCTGTGAGCTGTGAAGAGCGTAGGGAGCAGGGTGAAAAGGTGAAAGTGTAGGAAGCGCTGATCCATTAGATTATCGGTCTATGAGGTAGATGTAAAATGGAGATGATAAAGAGTGATAAAGAGCGAGAGCTAGAGAGTGTAAGCAAGAGTAAAATAAATACAACAGAAGCATGTTCCAGAGTCCACAGTGGTTGATGGCTGCTTTGCTACTAGTGACTTGACAGAAAGAACAGAATAACCAATAAAGTAGGTGTGCTCAATAGGCATGCTGATTTCTGGGTTCTGAACCGATTTACAGTGGCTTGCAAAAGTATTCGGCCCCCTTGCCGGTTTCCACATTTTGTCACATTACTGCCACAAACATGAATCTATTTTATTGGAATTCCATGTGAAAGACCAATACAAAGTGGTGTACACGTGAGAAATAGGAACGAAAATCATACATGATTCCAAACATTTTTTTACAAATAAATAACTGCAAAGTGGGGTGTGCGTAATTATTCAGCCCCCTTTGGTCTGAGTACAGTCAGTTGCCTATAGACATTGCTTGTTGAGTGCTAATGACTAAATAGAGTGCACCTGTGTGTAATCTAATGTCACTACAAATACAGCTGCTCTGTGACAGCCTCAGAGGTTGTGTAAGAGAATATTGGGAGCAACAACACCATGAAGTGCAAAGAACACACCAGACAGATCAGGGATAAAGTTATTGAGAAATTTAAAGCAGACTTAGGCTACAAAAAGATTTCCAAAGCCTTGAACATCCCACGGAGCACTGTTCAAGCGATCATTCAGAAATAGAAGGAGTATGGCACAACTGTAAACCTACCAAGACAAGGCCATCCACCTAAACTCACAGGCCGAACAAGGAGAGCACTGATCAGAAATGCAGTTAAGAGGCCCATGGTGACTCTGGACGAGCTGCAGAGATCTACAGTTCAGGTGGGGGAATTTGTCTATAGGACAACTATTAGTCGTGCACTGCACAAAGTTGGCCTTTATGGAAGAGTGGCAAGAAGAAAGCCATTGTTAACAGAAAAGCATAACAAGTCCCGTTTGCAGTTTGCCACAAGCCATGTAGGGGACACAGAAAATGTGGAAGAAGGTGCTCTGGTCAGATGAGACCAAAATGGAATTTTTTGGCTTAACACTATGGGCTCGATTTACAAAGCGGTGCTAACCCAGTAAAATACTTTAGGCGTGATAACCATTGCACCACACTGGTGAAAAGCCAGTTTAGGCGTGATAAGTTTAGATGGGGTGCAAAGTCCCGCATGCAAAGCAGCGCCATTAAACTCTATGCAAAGTGCACCAGACTTTGCTAGCGCAAAACTTTTGATCAGCTGTGCACTGCGGTGCTAACCCAGTTGGTGCTTAAACTTATCACGCCTAAACTTATCATGCCTAAACTTATCACGCCTAAACTGAGTTTAGGTATTATAAGGGGCTTTTCACCATGGTGCTAACTGTTTGCACCGCTTTGTGAATCAAGCCTTATGTGTGGCGGAAAACTAACACTGCACATCACTCTGAACACACCATCCCCACTGTCAAATATGATGGTGGCAGCATCATGCTCTGGGGGTGCTTCTCTTCAGCAGGGACAGGGAAGCTGGTCAGAGTTGATAGGATGATGGATGGAACCAAATACAGGGCAATCTTGGAAGAAAACCTCTTGGAGTCTGCAAAAGACTTGAGACTGGGGCGGAGGTTCACCTTCCAGCAGGACAACGACCCTAAACATAAAGCCAGGGCAATAATGGAATGGATTAAAACAAAACATTTTCATGTGTTAGAATGGCCCAGTCAAAACCCAGATCTAAATCCAATTGGGAATCTGTGGCAAGATCTGAAAATTGCTGTTCACAAATGCTGTCCATCTAATATGACTGAGCTGGAGCTGTTTTGCAAAGAAGAATGGGCAAGGATTTCAGTCTCTAGATGTGCAAAGCTGGTAGAGACATACCCTAAAAGACTGGCAGCTGTAATTGCAGCAAAAGGTGGTTCTACGAAGTATTGACTCAGGGGGCTGAATAATTACGCACACCCCACTATGCAGTTATTTATTTGTAAAAAATGTTTGGAATCATATATGATTTCCGTTCCACTTCTCACGTGTACACCACTTTGTATTGGTCTTTCATGTGGAATTCCAATAAAATTGATTCATGTTTGTGGCAGTAATGTGACAAAATGCGGAGAACTGCAAGGGGACCAAATGCTTTTGCAAGTCACTATAAATAGCTAATGGCTAAGAACGACAGTCAGGATGAATCTAGAGGTCACATCTGAAGGTGGACAGACAAAGTCAATATTCAGGTAAGGTCAGGACAGGTAGAGGTCAAATACAGGCAGACAAGCTGGGGTCAAACTGAGTAACAACAGTAACAGAGCAATGTCTGAGGCAGGGAACACACTCAGGATCTACAGAGAATACAGCAGTGTCCTGCTGCCAGCACTTGGCCTCTAAAAGTTT
Source organism: Hyperolius riggenbachi (assembly GCF_040937935.1). Lineage (NCBI taxonomy): Eukaryota > Metazoa > Chordata > Amphibia > Anura > Hyperoliidae > Hyperolius > Hyperolius riggenbachi. The sequence goes on from NC_090655.1 coordinate 142,735,921, forward strand.
GGCAATCAATGAGTAAGGATTCACAGTCTCTGCAACGGTGAAGGTGCAAGTGTGGCAAACCACCATGCTTGAAGATTATGCACCAATCAAGATGCACATGCTAATTGTGCCCAGGAATTTGCACTCACACAGCAACCCAAGCACCATCTGGTCACTGCCAGACAGGTGAGTCATGTTATTATTTGTCCTTTATCAGTTCTATGCCCTGGCAATAATACATGTGTATGCCTCACTCTGTATTCCCAGTTGATCACCACATCCCGATTTGTTTGGCAACAGCCTTCACAAGTGCACCATTGACTCAATGACCTGATATAGCAAGTTTCATGTCTAAGTGATCCTGTGCCCTTCCTTTTATTATATAGACCAAATTGTACATGCATTAAATAGAACCCAAGGTGGGTTCTAAGAATTCTATTAACACAAAGAGGCTGGGTCTGCATATAATGCCCAGCCTCTGTTGCTATATTGTCTCCCCCAGCCCCCCCCCCCCCCCTGCGCTCTGCTGGCCCCCATAAATCAAACCGCCTTGCTAGTGACACACAGCGGCTTCTAGCAATTTTTGGGTGCTTGTGTAATTTGAGTCATTATCCTGTTAAAGGATCTGTGACTAAGAGAGCTTCATGACACTGGCCAGTGGACAGTACATTTAGCTCTAGAAACAACTGAAATATGGTTTAATCATGGTACCCTCTATATTAGACCAAACAAAAGAGCCACAAAACATGCGTGATCCTCTTTCATCTATCACAGTAGGTATGGTGGTCTTTTCTTTTTAAGTTTCATTTTTTTAATTTGTTGATATAGAGCTGATTTGACTTGCCAAAAAACGCCAGTTTTTAAATCAGCAGTTACTATATTTTCAAGTTGGCATCAGGTCCAAATAAAAGCTACTCAGAAAATGTGCATGTGTGAGATGTGAGATGCTATTCTTTAGTCTTTAATAGATATTGAGCATTTGGCTACTGCTCATTTCACAGGTGGACATCCACATGGAACCCAACGCAGCTATCAGCCATTCTTGCTTCCTCTGCAAAAGTATGGTATTTCCAGTCCAACTCCCATTCTCCTACAACCATGCTACAGTGGCCCAACAACTGTTTCTTAAATGACAACTGATTTAAATGCTTCCAGGTGGTTATGCTTAGAGATGAGCGTAATGACTTAATTACGATTTCGCAAAATTTCACGTAATTAGTGTAATTACGATTATGGCCGTAAGTACATAATCGTAATGAAGAAGGATTTTGCGAAATTCCGCGTAACCGTAATTTTTGCGTAATTTTCGCATTACAGTGGGTATCGTGAAATTACGTTTGCCTTGCATGCAACCGTTTGTAAGCGTATTTACATAACGTAGTTTCGCGATAGTTCATATTACTGTAAGCGTTAATTTTCGCGTCTTTTTCGCGTTACACATATAAAATTCGCCATGTAGTGATATTTCGCATCAAAATTCGCCATGCAGACGAAAATGCGAAAAAAAATTAAGCTAAATTTCGCGAAAATTAAGCGAACCCGAAATTACATTACGGTTTAACGCGAAATTACGTTATGAACGAAACGAAATTACGCTTACGGTATTTTCAATTACGATTTTAATGGCAATTACGCTACCATAATTTCGCATCATAATAGCAAATTTCGCATGCGTAATTATAGTAACGCGAAATTTCGAAAATTTCGGCTCAACACTAGTTATGCTGCATCCCTGAATCTACTAATCAAAAGTCTGCGTAAACTTAGTGCTATATTTCAAGTGAGGCCCCTAATAGGTCCTGGAACGTCCATGAGTTTTCAGTGTGATGATGGCATGTCTTAGAAGTTATCATTCTTCACCTATAATCAGACCTTAATTTAGAACAGAGGGCTCTATAGGTGTCAGTCTTTCCTGTTAATTTCCCAGTCAGCATTCTTGTTCATTCCTTCTCTAGAGTGAGGTATCCTCATTTAAGTCAAGTTCATGATATTTGCTTCTCCTTGTCAGAATGGTCAGAAAGATTCCATAGCTTGTCTTTTCCTAGTTCTCTCTCTATAGCAGCACTGTGTTCTTCATGCCTCTGGAATTTAATTATCTACACTGTACCACCATTGCCACTGGTTTGCCATGATCTAACATAAAGATAGTCCGTATACAATTTACAGACTTTGGATGAGTCAATAACGATAATCAAATCAACAAACATACACCATTTCCCACACTCCAATATACCATGATCTTTCACCTCTTTAACTGTTGGAGTCTGTGTAAAACAGTATCAACATATGTGTTTGTGTCAACACAGATTAGCGGGTGTTCTCTCCAATCATCAATAATCATTGGCTTCTTCAAGGACAGGTAGCATGCCTGGGACTACAGGACTCTGTGGAGCTGCAGTCAGGGCAACAAGGTGTGGTATTTCTGGAGCAAAGGGATCATGAAGCAAGGAATTGACTTGGACCTCATAGCTAATGTATATAACTTTTTTAATTTCAGGCGTAAAAGCTTGTCTATTCTCCTGCCAAATGCTAAATAGTGAATAAATGGGATAATACCAAAAGGTTTAACCAGAGTCCTTGTATCAGGCAAGGTAATAAAAAATGCAGAAACCGTGTGTGAAAAATTAAGTACACCTTCACCACTTCAGCAGGTATTAAGATGGTAAGTAACAGCCAGGTGCTGCTAACCAAATGTACTTGATTAATTAATAATCAGAAAGTGTAACCACCTCTACATAGCAATTTTGGCAGTTTTCTGGTCTAAAGAATTCAAGTGTGTGTACAATGGGAAGAAGGAAAGACCTTAGTAATAACCTAGGAAAAACATGTATTGCTGCCAATCAAGAGAGGTTTATAAGGCTATTTACAAACCATTTGAAATCAATTAAGCTACAGTAAGAAAGATTATTCACAAGCAAAACCTGGTCAAGAAAGTTGCCATGTTCCTAGCACTGTATATCACAACATTCGCCTCAAGGTCAGATTGAGCAATGCTGAGGACATTGCAGAAATCTCAAGAGCTATCTCTCAGACTCTGCAGACCTTAATTATCATGTTGAATGATAGCCTTCATGCCCGTACAATTAGAAAAAGTATAACAAATATAGCCTGTTTGGAAAGGTTTCTGGGAAAAAGTATTTTCTCTCTAAAAAAAAAAGAACAGGGCGGCATGTCTTGTTCTTCAAATTTACATATGAAACTACACAACAATATTCTTTGGACAAATGAGAGCAAATGGAGAAGTCTAGCCATAATACACAGCACCAAGTGTGGTAAAAATCAAATCCAGAATATCAGCACAAACACCTCAAAGCAATAGTAAAGCATGTGGTGGTGGAGGGATGATGATATTTGGTCTTGCCTGGAAACCACAGAACCTGGGCATTTTGCATTTATTGAGTTGCGTATGGTCTTCATACCAAAGTTTTATTAATTCTGATGCAAAGCCATCTGTGTGACAGCTAAACTTTGGCCATAATTGGTTAATGCATTAGGACAATGACCCTAAACAGAAAATGTGCAGAACATCTGTAAAAGGGCAAAAAATAGACCTCAATCCAGTGGACATGCTGTGGCAGAGACAAGTGATCTGCATAAACAAATACACATAATTCTCAAAGAACTGAAGTAATGTTGTAATGAAGAAAGCCTAAATTCCTCCCCAACAACCTTTTGAATCGCAGTAGATAGTTAGATTTTTCCATATGGCTTCATCATTTTTAATCAATAAATAATGACATGAAGCAACCTGATTTTTTTTAAACTCCTATAGAAATTTTGGAACCTGCTAAGAGGCATGCTATTTGTATGCCCTCATACATACAACCTTAGAAGTGAAAGATGGTACCCTTTATTTATCGAGGCACTAAACTTTTTTTTATACAGCTAGCAATCATGAAATCAGTGTCTTATGCACTTTAAGTAAAATGGACAAAACTGGCACACTTTCCATTGAAGAAAGCTGGTAAAAATCCTAACATATAGTAGAATGTGTACCGGTAGTTTTTTTTTCCTGGAGGATTATAAAACACTTCCCAATCTTCCCCAGCTGCACTATAACTGTTGACCAGTCCATTAATGAGTGAGAATGTTCCCATGTTCTTACATTTTTCAGCTTCATACTGCAGCTATGATTGTCAGTGAGGGAGATGTGATAATGTAACAAAGGTTTACTGTACTAACACTTTGTTCTCAGAGAACTCTTGGAAATTACTTATTTCTGAGCTAATGCTTCCTCGACTTGTGTCAAATCCATTTATGAGATGTTGCTATTCTTACCATTTTCTTCCTGAAATGTCGTCATGTACGAACATGATAACAGCAGTAGCCAGACTCAATGGAGCACCAGGAGTTAGCCAGAAAGTGTGAATACTGAAGATTTATTACTCATCTTTATTAAAGTTAACTTAATCATGTATACAATTATGCAGTTCTTAATGCAAAAATGAAATTGTTTATAAATTGTGAAGGTTCTGATTGTTTTCAGTCAAATATTTTTGAATGCTTACAAATGTATATCATGTGTACTTGTCTCAAGAATTTATTAAGATAATTATCTTTTCATTTTGTTGTTTCACCATGTTACTATGCTTGCAAAGTCTTGTAGGTATTCTAGTAACAATGCCCAGGAGTTCATACATTCATAGAAGTTGGAGCTACATAGCCAATGTTAAGTCATTTCAACACTATTAGATGTTCCTGAGAACTATTTTAAGGTTTGCCCACTTTTGTTTTCTATTTTACCAGAGTTTTATATTGTGAATTTCAAAAGCATGCTGGCATGGAAAACTGTACCAAAGTACTACCAGAAGGGCACATGGACCCTTGCTTAATTAACCTTTTCTCCTGGGTTTTTGCCTAGAATATATTTTTTTCATCTCTTTCATAAAAAAAAAAGTAGCAAATGTAGGTGAAAAGGTACTATCAAAATGATTTTTAGTAATTTCTTGCCAACTGAAAAGTACTCTATAGACAAGGTGAGAACATATCACCTATGAGAAAATGCAGGAGAGAAATTTAATTAATAGCAGCCATGGTCTTGCAAAGCTGAACTACATAATCTTTATTCATCCATCATTCTTTTATTCTTATATTTAACATGAAAAGGCATGATGTAGCAAAAGAAAAGTTCTTCACCGATATAAACTTTTCATTTTATAGCCAACCATTAAACAGTGTCAGCGCAAAGTTTTGGCGTCACCCCCTCCCTTTCAAGCTGTTAAGCTCTCCCTACACAGACACCGCAAGCCTGTGGGCCACTAGTCTGTGGGCCAATGAGCAAACAGTGAGAGGCGGTCAATTGTGTCTCTGGAAAGACCAGTGGACCTGTTAGGGAACTACAAAAACATCTATTAAACCATTCCCTCTGCACAAGGTGCTCATTCAAACTGAGTCAATCCTGTGATTAAGGGAATATGGCAGATCTGACAAGGAGCCCCACATGCCTACAGGAACACACACCCTCTCATCACGTCCGTCCACTGGTCCACTGCTGGTAGGCCAGCCCAACACAACACAAGGCCACACAGATAGATAGAAATACAAAGGGGAAAACGAGATAATGTAAGGGCATCACATGCTCTGACCTAAGAGCACAGCCTGACTTCAACACATGCTGTATACCGTAGAGAGCCACGATCACCCGCCTGGTGCACAGGATTGGCACCATACACTACCAAAGCCTCGAGTCAATAGAAATTAAAAGGGGCGTGCCCAAGTTGTAAGGGAGCCAATCCAAACATGCTCATCACTACAGCAAAAAGATACATATACAGAGTCCAGTCACCATATCTGTACCCATAGTTAACATTTACAAAGTTATATAGTAACTTAGGCTGGCAAATACTATAGAAAGAAAACTAAATAAAATACAAAACTCCCTGAATGCAAAAGGGGGGGGGGGGGGAGGGCCACACAGAGATAGAAAGAAAATGGCAAAAAAAATTGGAGCAAAGAAATGAAATGGTGCAAAAATAAGAAGGTGGGAGAGGGGGAGAAAGAAAAGGGTAGGAATAAATCAGGGAGGTATGTTATCTATGAAAAACAATATGTGTCACCCTATGTCCAAATATTGTTTGAATGTTGCTTCAAAGTGAGATAGTAACTGATCAACAAACAAGGAAATGTGCATGCAGTGATACAAAAATGATGATATCTGAATATCAAAAGCATTAAAGCATTACATATCACATTACATATCACAGGTTATGGTAATCCCACCAAAGATCACTAGAAATCAAGGGGTATCAGATAAGGGTATATCACACACAAAAGGAATAGCGATGATCGTAATCTGCTAATTACGATTAGGCAAAAATGTTGCGTATAATGTCACAATTATAGCCATATGGCCATATACATTTGGAAAAGTAATTTATTTTGCATAATTTGTAATTTCTTATAATTTTGTGAAATTGCATGGCAACCTTAGCAGTTAATAGCAAACCGCCACCAGAAAAGTGGAAACTTGACAAAAAAAATAATTTTTCAAAAAGACCTTGTAATTCTTCCTTTGAATTTTTTTTAAATCGATGTTCCCCAAAAAGGTTTTTAAGACTTAGCAAAATGTCATTTTACCAAGTTTAATATAAAACATGTTTTCCTTGGAATTGTTGCGATCAGTTTTTTTCAAAGTCTACAAGGCTTTTTTCATCTTATTCCACTATTCCTCTTAACATATATGTCAATTTTGGTGACAAAAGCATGTATGGGGGCTTTAGGATTAACTGCTAAAATTACCACAACATTACACAAAAAAAATATGTGAAATTACATGAATTTGAATTTGTATGACTTTTTTTGAGGACATTATGACTTTTTTATGACATCAAATTTTATTACATAGATCATAATCCCTACTGAGTCCACCCATACCTAACCTATGGTCCCTTACCACCCAATCCAATTAGCCTCCCCTCTGAGCAGTTCCTTTTGTCTATCACCTCCTTTAGATGATCTTTGTACTCCATCAATCACTTGTACCCATAGCTGTAACACTAAGTGGCTACATTCAGTAAAGTGCTAAGAAATTGATAGTATGCAATTCCCAGATCTAATATCTAACGTCTGCAAAGTGATACATTGACACAGTTTTTGGGTAGTCTTTCCCACATAGGCTAATCCACAAGGTTCCTTAATTAAATACACAATACTGTATATGAAGAATTGCAAATATAAAAAATTGCTTATGGGGAGCACTATCATTTGAAAGATACATGAAGGTTTTCTCCTTTGTAATATTAGTACATGGTGCTCTTTCTGGAGTTCCAAGAAGCATATCTTTACTATGCTTAGTGTGTCTAGCCCTCTCTCTTACTATCAGGACACTTTTGAAAGACAAGAAAAAAGGGGTATCTGAATTATGCACTGTGTGGGAAGGACTGTTGTAAGAGACCCCAATGTTTCCTAACAATTTGCCCAAATTTAGAGTAATCTTGGGTCCTGGGGACACCTGTTCCTCCTCTGCACACAGTTGATTATATAATCGTGGTAACCCAAATTTCTCCTCCATCTCAGAAATGTGCTGTTCACAAAGGTCATCATCAGGGTCAAATATGGTTCTTCTGTCCGGGAGTGGGGTTGCAAATAAGTGTATCCGCACCACAAACGTGCGTTTAAGATCTGCGTAGGTGTACTAGAATGAAGAGCTTATGCATGGACAAAGAAAGCCATGCACAAGACACTTCATTCTCCTGTCATGCACAAGTCATACTTGCACAGCTCAGTAGAATTAAGTGATTGTGCACAGATATAGAAAACTGTGCACGAGTGACTTCACTTTACTAAGCATGCACAGGCAATGCTCACACATACCAAGTGACTGCAGATCAGCTAATTCCTAGTTATGCTCCCAGACAGAAGATACAGAGAAACCAATGCTGGATTAATGGGCTGGAGAAGGATCTGGGAAGCCTCAGGACCATTCAGAGTCTTCCCACTAATAAGGTATGTATCTAACGTTTATATTTTTTATTGCTTTAAAAAACCTTTACAAAACACTGAGACTGATACTGAAATTTAATTGAACATAGGAGCTGTCAGCCATACTATCTCAGAAAAAAACACATATATAAGTAGATAAATACTTGCTCTACTTACATAACATATGTATTGCACTGTCCACATTTTGATATTAGTGATTTTTCTACAGTAAAAAAAGAGAAAATCCTTCTTACCATTTCTCATTTTAACTGTGGCTATTTTGAAGCCAATGCTGATGTAATTTCCTCCCTTACTCTCCTCTGCCTGATTGTGTATGCATAGCCCGCCTTTCACTATAGAAATTGCATTGTCTCAGCATGAGAAATATTGTCCGATCAGAGAGGAACAGAGATGTGGGAGGGGAAAACAGGAGGGAAAGAGGCTTCAGCCAATCAGACTGCCCTAGTTAAGTCTGAGGGGAAAGAGAGAAGCAAAAAAGCACAACACAACATGCCCTGCAACTTCCTTTTTGTGTACTAAATTTTTTGTGTACCAAATAAGAGTCAGGTAAACTGGGGAATGCTCATTTATCAACAAGAAAAGTAATAGTGATTTAACTTTGATTGCCTGGTTAGCATCCTTATTACTTGTTTACCAGATAAATATAAAGAATTGATTTTTTGATTTTATGCCAGACAGTTACACTTTAATAGAGATGGCTTGACCCTCCAATTTTGGGTTCGCGAACCTCGAACGCGAACTTCCGCAAAAGTGTGTGCTCGCGAACCGCAATAGACTTCAATGGGCAGGCGAACTTTGAAAAATACAAACACTGTTTCTGGCCCCAAAAGTGATGGAAAAGATGTTTCAAGTGGTCTAACATCTGGAGGGGGTCAGTGACTACAAGAGAACATTTTTTTTCAAAAAGACCTTACAGTTTTTGAGAAAATCGATTTTAAATGTCTCCTTCTTACCGTAGGGAAAACTAAACGCCTGCCGACTTTAGCGGTTAATAGAAAAGTCCCCTTACATAGTAGAAACACCAAATTTGCAGAGTATGTATAGGGGGACTGTGACTACCAGAGGAAAAAAATTTCTAAAAGACCTTATAGTTTTTGAGAAAATGATTTTAAAATTCTCCTTCTGACCGTAGGAAAATTAAACGCCCGCCGACTTCAGCGGTTAATAGACAAGACAAATAACATTTATATTGCAATCTTCTCCTGGTGGACTCAAAGCGCCAGAGCTGCAGCCACTAGGATGCGCTCTATAGGCAGTAGCAGTGTTAGGGAGACTTGCCTAAGGTCTCCTACTGAATAGGTATTGGCTTACTGAACAGGCAGAGCCGAGATTTGAACCCTGGTCTCCTGTGTCGGAGGCAGAGCCCTTAACCATTACACCATCCAGCCACTGCAACTTAATTGAAGATTGCAAGATGAGAGGATATTGGCGTGGGACATTTCCGAGGATATTGGCATGGAAACATTTTTCTTAAAGGTACAGGTAAGTATTTCTGGTTATTAGCAAAGTCCCCTTACATAATAGAAAAAACAAATTTGCAGGGTATGCAGAGGGGGACAGTGACTACAAGAGGAAAAAAAAAAAAAAAAAAAAGACCTCATACTTTTTTGAGAAAATAGATTTTAAAATTTCAAAGAAAAATAGTATACATTTAAATTTGAAGAAAGTTCTTAGTGTCTATAAGGTGTTTTTGGAAAAATTACCTCTTATACCCACTGCCCCTATTTACATATCCTGCAAACTTGGTGTTTGTAGCATGTAATGGGGCTATTAACCATTAAAGAGACTCTGTAACATTAAAAAGATCCCCTGGGGGGTACTCACCTCGGGTGGGGGAAGCCTCCGGATCCTAATGAGGCTTCCCACGCCGTCCTCTGTCCCACGGGGGTCTCTCCGCAGCCCTCCGAACAGCCGGCGACTGTGCCGACTGTCATTTCAATATTTACCTTTGCTGGCTCCAGCGGGGGCGCTGTGGCGGCTTTCCATTCCGAACTACACGGAAATACCCGATCTCATTCGGGTCCGCTCTACTGCGCAGGCGCAGGAAACTTGCGCCTGCGCAGTAGAGCGGACCCGACGGCGATCGGGTATTTCCGTGTAGTTCGGACCCGACAGCCGTCAGAGCGCCTGCGCAGGAGCCAGGAAGGTAAATAATGACGTCACCGCTGCCCGGACTCCACGGAGGGCTGCAGCGAGACCCCTGACGGATGGAGGACGGCGTGGGAAGCCTCATTAGGATCCGGAGGCTTCCCCCACCCGAGGTGAGTACCCCCCAGGGGATCTTTTTATGTTACAGTTCCTCTTTAAAGTCGGTGCAATTAAAGTCTATGGGAAAAACGCGAACACAAACTTTTTTGAAAAAAATGTGCGCTTCGTGGCGAACGCAAACCACTGAGAGATTAGTTCGGGTCATCTCTACACTTTAATATAGAAGACAGTATTTTTAACAGGAAAAAATAGGTGTTTTCAACTAGCTCCCTTTTGTGTTGTAGAAATAGTCATTAAAGAATTATTTTTATCATGTGCGTCAGTTATTTTCCTACTAGCATTATATGTCTTCTCTTCTGCAATGTTCATTCATTAAATTACTACATTCCGTGATAACAAAGTGATATTTATGTGTCCTGGCACTGGCAGCATTCTTTCCTTCCTGCTTGCAGTAATTAAAAAGCTTGACTAGGTTGTTAAATGGGTATTTTAGGATTGTACTGGTTTATATATGAACAGCAGCTTAACATTTGCAGAAAAGCAAAAACCTGTGGTAGGTTAACTATTTGCTTTTAATGAATGGACTAAGCAAGCCATTTACAGCATTCCAAAGGTAATTTGCTGACCAAATTCCAAAAGTGGTGTTTCTACAGCAACATCTTTAATGATTGAACATAGCCGAAACAGTGAGACATATTGGTAATAACCACAAAAAATGGCAAATGCATTATCCACATCAGTTTAAATACTGTCTACTGCTGTTTTTAAAGTGGACCTGAACTCTTGCACATGACAAAAAGAAAATATAGAGAAATGCACCCTGTATGTGTTTAGAGAGTTCAACCTGCCTAATTTCCCCTCATCTGTGCCATCCCATGTTGTAATTTGATCACTCAGCTGTGTCAGCAGACTGCCATGTCAGAAAAGCTAATTGGCAAACACAGGATATTAACAATATGTCTGCTTCCATGAAAGCAGGAAGTAGACAATACAGATTTCGTGCATAATTTGAATCAGCTGTAACAAAGACTGTTTTCTGTAAAGGTTATTATGTTGTTGTGTATCTTTTAGATCAGAGACGAAGTTCTGAGTTAAAGCGGACCCAAACCAAACATTTTTTTTAATTAAAAATATTTAGTTGCAGCACTCTGACACATACAAAGATAAAAAAAAACACTCCTTCAAGCCTATGAGCATTTCAGTGCATGCTTTTCACCCTTCTCTTTTCATTACTAGGGTTATACTGGGGGCAGCCATTACCAATTCCTCCATTGCCGGACACCACCTACTGCACCAGTTTGCCGGATTTTCTCCCGGCAATTTGAAAGGAAGGGGAGGGGTTCCTCCAATAAATGTAAAATATTTTATATTTGTCATCATGCAGCTGAAAAAAGGCTGCTATTTATTATTATAATTTAGAAAATAGATTTTATTTCTGAAATCTTGTATTTTTAATTTGGGTCCACTTTAAGGTCCACTTTAACATCTTTACCCAAATATGTTAAAGGCAATATAACAATTTGTGAACAGCCCATTTCTGAGATGAAGGAGAAGTTCTGGCACTGGAATTACCCCGACTATACACTCAACTGTGAGCAGAAGAGGAACACGTGTCCTAAGGTCCAAAGACTCCTCTAAACTTAGGTAAATACTTCAGCATGGAAAATTCAACAACTGACATCTGTAAAAAGTGTTTCAACAAGACACGTGTCTTTGTTGCCCTAAGTACATTAACCTCCTTAGCGGTAACCCTGTGTGTGTGACACGGGGTAAGCCGCCGGAGGGTGCCGCTCAGGCCCTGCTGGGCCGATTTACATAATTTTTTTTTTGCTGGACGCAGCTAGCACTTTGCTAGCTGCGCCAGCACACTGATCGCCGCCGGCCCGCGCCTGATCGCCGAAGGCGTTCGAAGCGGGCGGGGGGACGCCACTGAGCAGCGGCTATCATGTAGCGAGCCCTGGGCTCGCTACATGATTTTAAAAAAAAAATAAAATAAAAAAAACTGCTGCGCTGCCCCCTGGCGGAATTTTTCATACCACCAGGGGGGTTAAAGCACACCTGAAGTGAAAGAGATATGCAAGCTGCCATATTTATTTCCTTTTAAACATTGCAAATTGCCTGGCTGCCCTGCTCTGCCTCGTTTACTTTTAGCTGTAGATCCTTAATAAGCATGCAGATCAGATGTTTGATTCAGACACCTCTGCAGCCAAAGAGACCAGTAGGACTACCAGGCATGCAACTATTATTATTTAAAAGGAAATTAATATGGCAGCCACCATATGCTGCTTACTTAAAGAGACTCCGTAACAAAAATTTCATCCGGTTTTCTTCCATCCTACAAGTTCCAAAATCTATTCTAATGTGTTTTGGCTTACTGCAGCACGTTCTACTATCACCATCTCTGTAATAAATCAACTTATCTCTCTCCTGTCAGACTTGTCGGCCTGTGTCTGGAAGGCTGCCAAATTCTTCAGTGTTGTGGTTCTGTGATGCATCTCCCCCCTGCAGGCCCCTCTCTGCACACTGCCTGTGTATTATTTAGATTAGTGCAGCTTCTCTCTGCTCTATTATCTTTTACAAGCTGGATAAATCCTCCTCTGAGCTGGCTGGGCTTTCACATACTGAGGAATTACATACAGGCACAGCTGTCTGCACTCTGCAGGAAGAAACAGCCTGACACTTTAGTGGAAGATAGCTGCAGGGGGAAATAAACACACAAATGATCTCTTGAGATTAAAAAGGAAGGCTGTATACAGCCTGCTTGTGTATGGATGTATTTTCTATGTGTGGACATACTGTACATCAACCTACTTCCTGTTTTGGTGGCCATTTTGTTTGTTTATAAACAAACTTTTTAAAACTGTTTTTAACCACTTTTAATGCGGCGAGGAGCGGCGAAATTGTGACAGAGGGTAATAGGAGATGTCCCCTAACGCACTGGTATGTTTACTTTTGTGCGATTTTAACAATACAGATTCTCTTTAAGGTGTACTTTAACTTTACACTTATAAAGATCTGGTTATTTGTCAACCATCTTTTGAACTGTAGAAGTTGTTTGTAATGATGATGAATCTACTTGAAAACAAAATGTAAAATGTGTCCACTTATTGCTCCTTTTTGGACATCCCGTGTTTTGGAGAAATGAAACCCATCACATTGTGATTCCCATATCAAATCAAAATAGGATTTTAGGTAAGCTATCATTAGGTTTTGGTAGACTTTAGACTTTACGGTACTTTGGATTTTAAATGGTTTTCTGTCATATTTGAAATATATTAAAAGTCTTGAAGTGTTTGAATCAAATTTGATGGGTGAAGAAATCATTAACATTATTGTCGAGAAACAAAGCACATTTTTTTCCATAATTGAACAATGTATTCCCTTAATATTTGGTCTGTTAAGTCTTCACAGTTTTAATGAAAGTTTCTACACAAGAGATTTTCAGTATGTGGCTGCACAATACCACAGTTTAATAGCATAAAGAATTGATAATTAATGTCCTATCCGTCTCTCCACAGTCCTGAATGGAGAAGGAAAGTAATTATTCAACAATTGCTCATATAGGAGATTTTTTGCCCTTCTAAAAACACCAATGGGAGATTAATCTCATGTGACTAATCTCTCAGCAATTAATGCTCATATGAGTTCTACTGCAGCACTGAAGAACAATCTAATTTCTAGCAGATTACTTTTAAAAGCTCTAAAATTGAAAATGACTTGTTTACACCTAGGTTAACACCAAAGTAAACAGGCTCCATTCTATGTATTGTTTAGGAGGGGAAGGGATGTGACTTGTGTAGCAGATTGTACATTTAGCTTAAAAAAATTATAGGACAGTAATACAGTATTAAGGTGGCCATACACTGGTCGATGTGCCATTAGATCGACCAGCTGACAGATCCCTATCTGATCGAATCTGATCAGATAGGGATCGTATGGCTGCCTTTACTGCAAACAGATTGTGAATCGATTTCAGCCTGAAACCGATCACAATCTGTTCAGCTGCTCCTGCCGCCTGTCCCCCCCCCCCCCCGTATACATTACCTGAGGCTGGCTCCCGGGCGTCTTCTCCGCACTGCACCGCACCGCTGTTCTTGCTCCATCCCGGCGCTTCCTGTGTTACTCCGTGACCAGGAAGTTCAAATAGAGCGCCCTCTATTTCAACTTCCTGGTCACCGGAGTGACACAGGAAGTATAAGCGTACACTGGGACATGCGGAAATGCGGTGCAGCGAGGAGAAGAGGACCCCGGAGCCAGCTTCAGGTAATGTATACATGCTCGGATCGGGCCCGAATCGTACGCCGCAAGCGACGCGCTCCTACCGCCGGGCGATCGAGGGTAATTTCCCGCACGGCGCGATCGACGGTCCGATCCGATTTCGGGAGGGAATCGGATCGGCGGGTGCGTTTAGCGCAAGCGATTGGCAGCAGATCCGATCCCAGGATCGGATCTGCTGTCGAAACGGCCGTGAATCGAGCCAGTGTATGGCCTGCTTTAGATTTCAGGCTCTGTGGGTGTAGCTGCTCTTGGATTACCTAATATCCACTGTTCAGACTACAAATCTAAGAAGACTGCTGCCTATAGCCCAATCTGTCAAAGGTAGTGGGGGTACTTGGGCTCCTTACCATTTATTTTACAAAGGATTTAGTTTACAGCAGCTAATCAAAGAGTTTATAACAATGATACAATATAAAAAAAAATAGCTCTTTAAATGAGTGTCTACACAGACCATGGAAAACATATTTGCATGGAGAGGGGTTGTAAAATGTGCAATACAGTTTGAAGCTAATTTTTGTGGATCTAATGGAAGGATATAGATCTTTCATTGCTAACATTTTACCACTTACCTCATAAGTATGATATGTTGTGTGTAATACCTGTTCTTAATAGAAATGAACATAATCAAGGTTTTAAAAATCACAAATATGGCTTTATTATTGTTTTACATATCTGATCTTTTGGAGAGCGTATACAAAGAGTATTAGGACATAATGCAACAATACAGGTGGGAATAAACTGGAGCAAAAGTAGAGCAGCAACTAGCTAAAATCCTTGTTGCATTTAGCAGCTGAAACATGAGTGCAGCTAATCCACTTTTTCTCCAGTTCTCCTTGAGTGACCAAACATGGGATGGAGGAATGGAGACATGGGACTAGCAAAACCACACAGGGTAAGAGGAGGTTAAAGGGGAATTTTCACTGAGGGAACATTTTCAATGAGTTTGAGAGTGAATCTGGAGTGTTGGTCTTTATACCGCAATTTAGATTGTCACTGGTACATTTAAATGTAGCCTGCATACTTATTAGGTAAGATCATCAGGAAGATGAGACCATAAAGAAACAGACTATATATTGCTTAATTAGCTAGTAAAAAAGGAATAACAGCAGACCTCGATGTTCGTTCGTTCGGTGTCACAGTTCATTTCTCTTCATCTATATTTGTCCTTCAGCGATTGTCATTAATCCCATTCTAAAAATTAGTAGCCTCAGTTTTTGTATTTATAATGCCATTAGTAGCATGCTGTAATGAACACCATTTGGTCACCACCACATTTAGTTAATAATGGCTGTGACAAAGAGGTGCACAGCAATCTATTACTGAAATTCAGCTATGAGATTGGAACCCAACCCTCCTAAATAAAATAGGGAAGGTCCTAAAGGTGCATATCCATTAACTATATTGTCAGTCATAGAGATAGACCAATGCAAGGTTTAGTGTGGCCAAGCTGAAAAACTCACATGTGATACTGAATACAATTGTTTTTATTAGATCCTGCAACGAAGATGAAAACTCCTGAACCAGATAGCTGTGTTTTTGCTCTCTAACTTTAAAGGAAAACTTTCCTCAACACCTGCGGCAGCACAGAGGGGGGAGGAGGAGGAAGAGTAGTGTGGGGAAGAGGAGTCAGACTCGGATGATTAGGAAGGTGTTTCTTTGGAGGAGGAGGAGGCGGCGGCGGCAGAAGAACAACCGCAGCAGGTGTTGCAGGGGGCTTGTGCTGCTCGACGTTCCCGTGGTATTGTTTGTGGCTGGGGGGAGGAGGAGGACTTACCTGACATCACTGAGGAAGAGCAAGAGGAGATGGATAGTACATCTGCATCCAACTTTGTGCAGATGGCATCTTTTATGCTGTCCAGGCTTTTGAGGGACCCCCGTACAAAAAAAAACGCAAGGGGAATGAGCTGTACTGGGTGGCCCCGCTACTAGACCCTTGGTATAGGCACAAAGTGGTGGACATGTTACCAACTCACCAGAAGGCAGAAAGGATGCAGCACATGCAGAACAAGCTGGCAACTATGCTTTACAATGCGTTTAAGGGTGATGTCACAGCATAAATCAATAAAGGTACGACTGCCAGTAATTCTCCTCCCATGTCCACGCAGGCAAGGACAGGACGCTCCAGAGATCTCATGGTGATGTCGGACATTCTTTAATCCAACGCCTCGCCTTATTGCTTCCGGATCCACCCTCCACCAACGCCTCGACCAGCAGGTAGCCGGCTACCTGGCTTTAAGTGAGGATGTAGACACTGTGAGCAGCGATGAACCCTTGGACTACTGCATGTGCAGGCTTGACCTGTGGCCAGAGTTGTCCCAATTTGCCATCCAACTTCTGTCTTGCCCTGCCTCAAGCGTCCTGTCAGAAAGGACCTTCAGCGCAGCTGGAGGCATTGTCACTGAGAAGAGAAGTCGCCTAAGTCACAAAAGTGTTCAGTACCTTACCTTTATCAAAATTAATGAGGCATGGATCCCGGAGGGCTACTGCCCACCCGAAGACTAAGTCAGTCCCCACACACAGCATCTCTGCCTGCACGCCATGTAACTGGCTGCCTGCCCCAAGACTAAGTTGCTCCCCACACAGCACCTCTGCCCGCAGGCCACTTGACTGCCTTCTCCGCCACCATCAACAGGGTCCAGGACTCCAGGTGGATTCCTGAATTTTTAAGGCTGCTACTAGCAGCGGCCACTATAATAATTTTTCTGGTGCGTGTACATGCCTGCCTCATTTTTCTGGCTGCACTGCAGCTGCAACAACAAAACAAAAGGCATGTACATGTGCCCATTCACCTTTGTGTTCATTACCTTGCCGCGGTGAAGGGGCTTGCGTATCACAATGAAGCAATGACCGACGGCTATATGAGTGTCTTGGGGGGTGGCACACCAAAGATAATAAGGTCGTTGCTTCATTGTGGACAGACCAAATTTGATCAGCTGGACAGTCACTGTTCTGTCATTCAGCTACCTCAGCCCAGCGACCATATTGAAGTCCGCCTCCCCATTGAAGTCTATTGCAGTTAGCGGAGGTTCGCGTACCAAAAATCGAAGGTTCGGGCCATCTAGAGTTACTGGTGCTAATATAACTTGTCCCATCCTGGGAAGGTGAACATCTGGGGACCATCCTACCTAATAGAAGCCAACTGTCTCTGTGTCCAGCGTGTGTCTCTGTTTGTGTGTCCCTGCTCTGAACCAACTGCGCATGTGCACAGAGACACTGAGGGGGAGTGACGCGTGGCTTTAAGGGGCGGACGGGGCAGGCGGTCGTGTGCGCGCTTGCGCAACGGGTGCGCATCACGGGTGCGCGGTGGTGCGCTCAGTGACATGTGGTGAAAGACCTAGAGCCCGTTTTTGAACGGGCTTAGGTCAGCTAGTATTATTATAAAAGAGCCTATCAGTTTCCATAGTAAGTCCCAATTTGGGGACTAATCACTGTATTTTATTAGTTACCTCTATTCTGCAAGTGGTGGACAGCTTTTCCAACCCTATTAACAGATTACACCCACAATTTAATGAACCATGTGGGTTGGTATGTTGGAAACAATTTCCTGAGGTATATCAGCATTCATGGGAAACAAGAAGCTTAAAGTGCATGAAAGGTTGGACTCCACTGTCTTTTTTTCTCATTCATGATAACAAGGAATTTAAAGAACTCCAAAAACAGCTATGAAACAAAATAAAGTTCAGGAGCCAAATGGTGCAGAATGTATATATACAAAAGGTGAGTTTCACATAATGCAACCAATGCTAGAGCTTGTAAATAGATGTCTGCCCCCACTCTGGTCTTCTAGGTACTGTGATGCAGGTACTGGAGGTTCACATGCCTGTGGAGGGTTTTTTCTTTGTGCGTATTTTTTAGAACAGCTAAGGGCCGGTTCACACTTGCGGTTTTGCAAAAACCGCACCGGATGTCCGGACCGCACCGGAGCCGGATCGGACCTGAACCGTACGGTTCCTGTCCGGATCCGGTCCGGTTGCATACGGTTTCCGTGCGGTATGAACACGGTTGCGGTCCGGATCCGGATTCTTAAAGAGTACAACCTGTAAAAAAAAAAAAAAAAAAAAAAATTTGGGGGTCTGGGAGGTCAGCAGAAGGGGGACCTGTGGAATCAGGCCCTCTGCTGTTTAGCACTCACCTCCACCTCCGACATGCTGCCAACATCTCCGGATCCGGATCCAGCTGTGCTGCTCCACTCCAAAATGCTTGCCCATGTGTCCCCAGCCAATATCGCCGCAAAAATCCGCATAGGAAGTGGGGTAGAACATCCGGATTTTTTGCCAGTGTGTTGTGCGCTCTCCGGTTCTCATTGGTTTCCATTGGCCGGATGGTGCAGTCCGGCTCCGCCCCGGATACGGCTGCCGGAGGAGCCGGACCAAAAAATAGCGCATGTTGGAACGGACACCGGAGTCCGGATCCGGTCCGGCTCCGGTCCGGACGAAACGGACACATGTGAACCCTGGCATAGACTTAACATTGCTATGCCGTGCGTCCGTTTCGTCCGGCCAGCATGCGGTGCGGCTCCGGCACGGCTATTCCGGATAGCCACCGCTAATGTGAACCGGGCCTAAGAACTGCAACCTCTAAACTGAGGTGGGATACATCTTACCTCTCCTGTAGAATTTAGGCCAGTATTAACTGAGAAGGTTATTTAATGAGCACTAAAAAATGGACAGGGCAGTTCACTGGAACTTAGCCACTGTCTGGCAGCTTGGGCCATCAGGAGTGAGTGCCTCTAATGGATATGTGATAAAGCCACTCACTTTACAAAGTAAGTGATCATTTACTTTTGTGATTAAAGTTAGGAGATGTGTCCAAATAAAGGCGGAGTAACACTTTATTGTACTTACAGTATGTGAATGCTTAATATTGCAGAGTAGATTTAAATGATTTTACGACTTGTGTAGTGACTAGCCAGCCCTACTACAGCTGAAAAAATAACACCACAGGAACTGTTTCCACAATCATCTTGCCTCTGTATCTGCTCCTTTATCAAGAGTAGATAAGGACCGGACCTACGATTTTCGGTTCGCTACATTTGAGTTTTTGCATGGATGAGTGGGATAGACGTTAAAAGTCCCAGAGAAAAATCGGGATTTAATGCAAAGCAGCGTTTTAAGGGCAGAAATCTCATTGAATGCTAAATTGCAGGCCTAAAGTGCTTTAAAACATCTTGCATGTCTATACATCAATCAGGGAGTGTAATTAGAGTACTGCTTCACACTGACACACCAAACTCACTGTGTAACACACCGCAAACAGCTGTTTGTGTAGTGATGGCAATGCAGGACTGGTACACAACATAGCGAGAGTGCAGGCCGTGCCGGTTTTCAAGCCCATATGGTCGCCGGGGTGTGGTAGCTCAATGATAGAACAACAGTGACTGTCCAGCTGATCAAATTTGGTCTGACCACAATAAAGCAACAACTTTATTATCTTGGGTGTGTCCTTCTACCCCCCCCCGAGACACTCATATAGCCGTCGGTCATTGCTTCTTTGTGATATGGAAGCCCCTTCACCGCAGAAAGGTAATGATCACGAAGGGGAATTGGCACATGTACATGCCTTTTGTTTTGTCTTTGCAGCGGCAGTGCAGCCAGAAAAATTAGGCAGGCATGTACATGCACCAGAAAAATTATTATAGCGGCCGCTGCAAACAGCGGCCTTAAAAATTCAGGAATCCGCCTGGAGTCCGGGACCCTGTAGGTGGTGGCGGAGAAGGCAGTCAAGCAGCCTGCAGGCAGAGATGCTGTGTGGGGAGCGACTTAGTCTTAGGGCAGGCAGTCACACGGCGTGCAGAAAGATGCTGTGTGTGGGGACTGACTTAGTCTTCGGGCGGGCAGTAGCCCTCCGGGATCCATGTCTTATTCATTTTGATAAATGTGACTTCTCTTCTCAGTGGCAATGCCCCCAGCTGTGCTGAAGGTCCTTTCTGACAGGACGCTTGAGGCAGGGCAAGACAAAATTTGGATGACAAATTGTGATAGCTCTGGCCACAGGTCAAACCTGCGCACCCAGTAGTCCAAGGGTTCATCACTGCTCACAATGTCTAAATCCACACTTAAGACCAGGTAGTCGGCTACCTGCCAGTCCAGGCATTGGTGAAGGGTCGATCCAGAAGGGCTAAGGCGAGGCATTGGACTAAAGAATGTCCACATGTACGACATCACCATGAGATCGCTGGAGCATCCTGTCCTTGCCTGCATGGACTTGTGAGAAGGATTATTGGCAGTGGTACCTTTATTGCGTTGTGCTGTGACATCACCCTTATATGCATTGAAAAGCATACTTGCCAGCTTGTTCTGCATGTGCTACATCCTTTCTGCCTTCTGATGATTTGGAAACATCTCCGCTACTTTGTGCCTATACCGAGGGTATAGTAGCGGGGCCACCCAGTACAGCTCATTCCCCTTGAGATTTTTTATACGGGGGTCCCTCAACAGGTTGGACAGCATGAAAGATGCCATCTGCACAAAGTTGGATGCAGACATACTATCCATCTCCTCTTGCTCTTCCTCATTGACGTCAGGTAAGTCCTCCTCCTTCCCCTAGCCACGAACATTACCACGGGAATGTTGAGCAGCACAAGCCCCCTGCAACGCCTGCTGCGGTTGTTCTTCTGCCGCCGCCTCCTCCTCACCCTCCAAAGAAACACCTTCCTCATCATCCGAGTCTGACTCCTCCTCCCCACCTGACTCTTCCTCCTCCTCCCCCCTCTGTGCTGCCGCAAGTGTTGAGGAAACATCTGGTTCTGATGAGAATTGATCCCACAACGTTTTCTCCTGTAACTGTTCCTGTTCACGCTCTTCCACAGCTTGATCCACCACTCTACGCACGGCACGCTCCAGGAAGTAAGCATACGGGATCAAGTCGCTGATGGTGCCTTCACTGCGACTCACCAGGTTGGTCAACTCCTCAAACGGCCGCATGAGCCTGCATGCATTTCGCATGAGTGTCCAGTTGTTTGGCCAGAACATCCCCATCTCCTCAGACTGTGTCCTTCTACTGTAGTTGTAGAGGTACTGGGTGACGGCTTTTTCCTGTTCTAGAAGGCGAGAGAACATAAGGAGGGTCAAATTCCAGCGATCGGGCTATCGCAAATCAGGCGTCTTACCGGAAACTTGTTTATCCGCTGAATATCGGCAAAGCGTGCCATGGCCGTGTAAGACCGCCTGAAATGCCCACACAACTTCCTGGCCTGTTTCAGGACGTCCTCTAAGCCTGGGTACTTTGACACAAATCTTTGAATGACTAGATTCAGCACATGTGCCATGCAGGGTACATGTGTCAGCTTTCCCAAATTCAAAGCGGAAATGAGATTGCTGCTGTTGTCACACACCACGTTGCCAATCTCCAGCTGGTGCGGCGAAAATGCAAAAATTAGTTTTGCCGAATTTTCCCCTAATTTCGTTTCGACAGGCGAATTTTCCATCAAATTTTTTTGCGTAAATTTTCGCCTAATGCCCGTCATTTTCGCATTACTTGCGTATTATTGTGGACATTTTTCCGCATAAGGGCATTAGCATCCGCATACAGAGAAGTTTCTTGCGCATTATTGCGAACATTTTTCCGCATAAGGGCATAAGCGTCCGCATACGAATTTTCTTGCGGATTATTGCGGACATTTTTCCGCATAAAGGCATAAGCATCCGCATAGAATGAATTTCCATGCGAATTACTGCAGACTTTTTTTCAGCATAAAGGCATAAGCGTCCGCATAGAATGAATTTCCATACGGATTATTGCGGACATTTTTCCGCATAAGCATCCGCATACAATTTTAGATGCTGGTCGAAAACGCAAATATTTCTGAAGATTTTCATGAAAATTTGCCGAATTCGAAAACGGGATTTTCGATGTGAAAATGATTCCGGCGAAAATTCGCAAGCAACGCTGAGCTACTGATCCACCGGTTTGTTAAGAGCAGCCAGGAGAGCTGCTCCAGTGTGACTCTCCGCTCTGAGGCAAGACATGTCTAAGATGGCGTGACACTGTCATACCTGGCATGCAGCATAGGCCCTGGGGAGCTGGGGCTGTGTAGCTGGAGAGGAGATCGCAGCACCACTAGAGTTGAACTGCCACTCAGCCAAGAAGGAAGAGGGTGATGACAGTGAAGAGCATGTAGCAGGAGGAGAGGAGGTAGCAGCAGGCCCGCCTGCAAGCCATGGAGGTGTCACAAGTTGGTCCGCTGCACAGCCACGTACTCCCTGCTTGTCAGCGGTCACCAGGTTGACCCAACGGGCTGTGTAAGTAATGTACCTGCCCTGACCGTGCTTGGCAGACCAGGCATCCGTGGTCAGGTGGACCCTTGACCCAATGCTGTGTGCCAGAGATGACACCACTTGCCTCAACTTCACGGTACAGTTTGGGTATCGCCTTTTTCGAGAAATAATTGCGGCCTGGTATCTTCCACTGCAGTGTCCCAATGGCTACAAATTTACGGAAGACCTCAGAGTCCACCAGCTGGTATGGTAACAGCTGGCGAGCTAACAGTTCCACCAAGCCAGCTGTCAGACGCCGGGCAGGGGTGTTACTGGCAGAAATTGGCTTTTTCCACTCAAAGATTTCCTTCACAGACACCTGGCTGCTGTGGGCAGAGGAGCAGGAACCGCTCAGGATCAGAGGCAGAGTGGAGGAGGGTGGCTGTGAAGGTGCAAGGGAGAAAGTGGCTGAAGATGCTGCACCTGAAGGAGGAAGAGGAGAAGGAGGGTGGCTTTTCTTTTGTGTGCTGTTTTTTCTCTGGTGCTCTTCCCATTGCAGTTTGTGCCTTTTCTGCATGCGACTTCGTAAGGCAGTTGTCCCTACGTGGGTGTTGGCCTTTCCACGGCTCAATTTTTGGAGGCAGAGAGATCAGATGGCATTGCTCTGATTTGAGGCAGACACCTTAAAAAATGTCCAAACCGCTGAGCCCCCCTGGGGTGATGGCACTATGGTGGCATCAGCAGCTGACATTGAATGGCATGTTGGCTGGCTGTCCATAGGTGGCGATACATGGCACCGGACACTGTCACCACCTGTTTCTGATAATGAGCTCCCCCTGCTTCTTTCAGCAAATCGTCTCCTCCTACTCCTCTCTGACTTCCCCTCTGAACTGTCCCCTTGGTCATCTCGTCTCTTAGAAACCCACGTGGCATCCATATCACCGTCATCATCATAATCATTCTGCCCAGCTTTGCTTGCCTCAGACACCTCCAAAACTGCACCAACAGCAGGTACTTCATCCTCCTCCTCCTCACATGTTACGTCCATAGTGTCACCTAATTCAGACATATGAGGTGGTTTAACTTGCTTAGCGCCTTCATCTTGTTGTAACAATGTCGTCTGTGCATCAGTGATTTCCCCACCAAATAACTCCTGCGAAGTGTCAAATGCAGCAGATGTGGTGCTTGTAGTAGCACTGGTGACTGCGGAAAATGAGGTGTTCTGTGTTAAATAGTCAACCACGTCCTGACAATCTTGGGAGCTGATGGGACGGGGCCTTCTTCTGAGCACTGTACTTTGGTCCAGGGTCACACGAAATCACGCCAGCATGACCTGGAACAGACCTGCCAGGTGGCCTGCCTCTGGGTCTTCCTCTGCCTGTTGTTTTGTCCATATTGGGGGGGATGAAGTGAAAGGTATGCACTGACTTGCCTAATAGAATGTGCAGTCACACAGGTTCAATGAAAGGTATGCAGTGACTGGTATTACAATACAATGTGCAGCCTTCTTTTGAGCACTGTACTTTGGACCAGGGCCGCACAAAATCACATCAGCACAACTTCGCACGGACCTGCCGGGTGGCCCTTCCTCTGGTTCTGCCTCTACCTCTGCCTCTACCCATTTTGTCCATATCGGGGGGGGGGGGGGAAGTAAAAGGTATGCACTGACTTCACTAATACAATGTGCAGTCACACAGGTGCAGTTAACAGGTATGCGCGGAGTGGTATATCACACTGCGTGCACTCACGTAGGTAGGTGGGTGCACTGAACACAACAGGTAGGTATAAGCAGTGATGGGTATTACAAATGTGCACCTGTCACACACATGTACCGTGAACAGGTACAGTGACTGGTGGTATTAAATATCACACTGCGTGCGCTCACGTAGGTAGGTGGGTGCACTGAACAACAGGTAGGTATATGCAGTGATGAGTATTAAATGTGCAACTGTCACACACACACACGTACCGTGAACAGGTACAGTGACTGGTGGTATTAAATATCACAAAAATTGAGGGAGAGTTGGCGGGCACTCGGGGTAGGTAGGTAATAAATAAACACCCAGAACACTATGTGCTCAGGACAGATGCAGAGCAGCAGGTTCAACAAAAAAGTAGCATGGAGAAGATGCGGCACTATAGTGTTTAATACAGCAACAATTTGTAGACAGTGGCATAAAAAAGATGGTCATGATGAACATAGCAGAGCATAACATCCAAGCATAATGGCAAACAGTGGCGGTAGTGCCAAAAAATGGGGTTGGTGGGAGGTAGCGGTGGTGGGTGCCAGAGGGTGCACTGCCAGACGACTGTTTCGCGTGGCTTACGCCAAGCTTTCTCTAAGGTGCACCTGCACCTTAGAGAAAGCTTGGCGTAAGCCACGCGAAACGGTCGTCGGGCCGTGCACCCTCTGGCACCCACCACCGCTACCTCCCACCCACACCCAGGTACCGAGTTAGACACATTTTTTGGCACTACCGCCACTGTTTGCCATTATGCTTGGATGTTATGCTCTGCTATGTTCATCATGACCATCTTTTTTATGCCACTGTCTACAAATTGTTGCTGTATTAAACACTATAGTGCCGGATCTTCTCCATGCTACTTTTTTGTATTAAATATCACACTGTGGGCTTGATTCACAAAAGAGTGCTAACTGTTAGCACGGGCATTTTCGCATTGCGCACGATTGCAAATTTTCGCGCTAAACGATAACGATTTCGCGTTTGCGCGTGAAAACATTATCGTTATCGAGATTGCGCGCAATGCGAACATTCACGTGAAAACGGCCGTGCTAACAGTTAGCACTCTTTTGTGAATCAAGCCCAGTGTGCACTCACGTAGAAAGGTGAGTACACCTGTCACACACAGACAGGCACAGTGACACTGTGTGCCCTCACGTAGGTAGGTGTGTGCACTGTGAACAACAGATAGGTATATGCAGTGATGGGTATTATAATGTGCACCTGTCACACACAGACAGGTACCAGACAGGCACAGTGACACTGCTTGCGCTCACGTAGGTAGGTGGGTGCACTGAAGTAAACAACAGGTAGGTATATGCAGTGATGGGTATTACAATGTGCACCTGTCACACACACAGGTAGTCACTGAATGTGCTGGGCCTGGCAGTGGCACACACAGTAGGAATTACCAAGGCTGTCTATGCAACACAAGTGTAGGACACACACACACACACACAAAAAATATCACAAGAACAAGATTAGCTCTCAAAAGAGCTGTTGAGGGGTGTTTTTTTAGCATTAAGAATCAGCAAGGAGCAAGCTAAGAAGCCTATAAAAGCCTAACTAAGCTTTCCCTATAGGTCTCTGCACAGCAGCTCTCCCTTCTCTAATTACTGCAGGCACACGAGTGAGTGAAAAGCCTGACGCTGCCTGCCTTTTTTTAGGGGGTGGGGCTCCAGGAGGGAGTGTAGCCTGAATGGCTGCAATGTGCCTGCTGACTGTGATGTAGAGGGTCAAAGTTGACCCTCATGATGTACTATGGGGGCAAATCGATCTTCCGGAAAAGTTTCCGCTTCTTCGCGATCGCCAACCATGGAAGTTCGCCGGGAACCATTTGCCGGCGAACTGTTCGGGCCATCTCTACTCAAGAGGGAGGCAGGAGAGAGGCATGTCACCAAGGCAGAGTAGGACTACATAAGCAACTATGTTTATCTATTCAAGAATGTATTTGCTTGCTACTGCTTTCTACAGAGAAGCATTAGGAGGAAAATGCAGCATGCTGATCTTTTCACTTCTTTGATGTTACTTAAAACCAGGCTCTGAGCGAAAGCCAAATGCATTCTTTATAATATTTATTTTGCTTTATCCTACTGCTTTACCATTACACTTCTTTCACTCTTAAACTACTTTCCTATTTACTCTTTGAAAATGGCTCCTATAATAAAGAGCTTACATTTTCATATTTACAGTTCAGGCAGAAGATGGTTAGATTGCAGTGTTACTGTCACTTTCTGCACTGTTGAGCAATTTACTGGAAAATTCAATTAGCGAGAGTATAAATATATATGGGTTAATATGTAAATTAAATGCAAAAATAGATAAATATTTTATCAATAAGAAACCCATCAATGCAAGTATAAAAGTGAGGCTTTGATGATTTTTATTTAATATATATATATCAGTGTTTAATAAAATGCATAATCTTTTCAATTCATATGCACAGTTTCTAATATGTGGCAATATGTGGTTTTTATACATCAACATTTAAAAAAAGTGCAATACTGGAGGGGCTATGGGCCCCCAGTGCAAGTTTTACATTGGGAAAATGCTTAGAACAGTAAAATGTATGCATGCTCAAACACCAAGTTTAACCCTAACAAATCTGGCTTTGCAAATCTGGCCTAATTGGCTTATCATGAGGCATAGCTCATGCAAATATGCATTTGCTTTCGCATGCAAAACTATGCAGGGGCAAAAACCAATCCTGCAAAGCAGTTGCCCTGCGGGAATTAGACCTGGGGCACACCAGAGGAGTTTTTCTAAACGTTTTGAGTTTTTAAATCTGCTGCTAATGTTTAGAGTTTTCAAAAGCTCTTCCCAATGTAATGCTATGGGGTTTTTTACAAAACCTCATTGATCCAGTGTGCACCGACACATAGGATAACATTAGCAGCAGATTTAAAAACTCAAAACGCTCAGAAAAACTCTTCTGGTGTCCCCCAGGCCTATGTTCATGCTACATTAGCACTATCCAGGAGCGCCACGCGGAGGCTTCCCAATGCCCCCATACAACCGGGAAGGCCGCGGGCCCCAAGCTCTCTCACTGCACAGCGGCACCCCGGAGGGGGAGGTTGGGTGGCGCAGGTTACCCCCCCCACCCCAAGCGTGGCCAGTGCTAGGGGGGGGCATCCGCACCCATCTCCCAATATTAAAAACAGGCACTTACCTTAACGTCCATTGCATTCTGCTACATGTGCATTAACTTGGGGTCACCACATGGGAAAGAAGTGAAGCATGGGTCAACCCAAGCTTTGGAGCCCTCCCCCCGTTCTGGAGTGTTGCGCGTGAGCCACCCCTGAGCCCTACAAGCTTGGGGGGGCCCATGCTTCATTCCTTATGTGTCGTGCCCAGGTCATGCACATGCAGCAGAATGCAATGGACGTTAAGGTAAGTGCCTGATTTTAATTTTTTGGAGGTGGGTGCGAGCGGCCCTTCCCGGTGCTGGCCATGCTGGGAAGGTCGCCTGCCTCCCCCTCCAGGGTGCCGCAGTGTGGGTTCCAGGCAGTGAGAGAGCTTGGGGCCCCCGTGGCCCCCTGGTTGTATGGGGACATTGGGGAGCCTCCCGTGGCGCTCCTGGATAGTGCTAATGTAGCATGAACTAATCCTCGCAGGGCAACCGCTTTGCGGTATTAGTTTTAGACCCTGCATATTTTGGCATGCAAAAGCAAATGCATATTTGCATGAGCGATATCTCATGATTAGCCAATTAGGCCAAATTTGCAAAGCCATATTTATCAGGTACTACTTGGTTGATCCACATATTTTTTCATTGTTGAAAAAAGTTTTACATTGGGGCTCCCTAAGCACGCTATACATAATTGATATGGCACACCAAAATATGCCAAGGTTCCCAAACTCTGCATTCCCTATTGATACACCACTGTGCATGTCTCATGTGACCATCTTCTCACATGCAAATACAAGTGATCAAAAAGTAGCACTGCACCTTAACTGATGCAAGGTTTCATTTTCAAAGCAGCTTATCAGAGTTGCATGGAGGTGGTGTATACATCTTTCTTATGTCCTTATGTACTTTCCCAGTTTATTTCCAATTATATTGCCCTCCCAATGCACTTCCTGTTGTTGGTATTATTCTTATTATTAACAACAACAACAGACTAGTATTGATGAAGGATATCTTTTTAACACATGCAATAGGTTGAGTAATACTGAATAGTTTACTTATGAAGGGGGTCTTTATCTGACATATTTTTCTCCTGGGGTGGATTTTATGTATACTAATTGTGTATCCTGATTATTGCACTTCATATTTACAGCCACATTTTAATTTTGCTAATTGTTTATGTTGACTCACGCTCATGCTGCTCATAATCACTGGATCTAATTTAATTGAAAGTTTCTTGTATGCTGAGTACAGTTCCTAGCAGTAGAAAACTGCAGCTGGTTTATTTTTATAGAGATCACTCTAGGAGAAATTAGAACACAGCAAACATGAAATGAGGCGTAAGCACAGAAAGAGGATTGTGAGTGCATACTAGAAAAAGCATATTGTAACGTTTGTGGAATTATTTCCGTGGTCAGCGCACAAGATGCGCGCTGACACTGCGGAAATCCTCCACAAGCGTGTAATTATATAGAACCCAGCTATGGTGCTATGCACCGGTAGAGGGAGATTCCCACCAGCTGTGGAGTACAGATGGACTCAGCCTCTGTACTGCCACAGATGCCAAATGTGAATTACACGAGTTGAAGCAATGTAGGGCTGGATAGCCCTAATAGAGAAAGAGCACAGGGACAGAATAAATGTGTGTCCACCAATCTAGTCGCCACCCAGCGACGGTGAACACACAACAGCGGAAACAAAGTGGGAACGCAATCGCAAGAGAGGCGATTGCCAGAAGTGACAAGACTGAGCAGGACAGAGCTCGAGAGTAGCAAAGGCACAGCAAGCAAGAACAATAAGGAAAATAACAAACGCTAACTGAACGCGAACACCACACTCATTTGCAATAGCGAACGCGTTTAAGCACGATCACCGCGTGTTATGCGCCCAGTGATAAGCGTGCCACCCTAACTAACCAATGACACACAAACACGAAATAGAGAACGCGAACGCTTGCTAAACGGTTACCTCACCGAGCCTACAGCAAGCATTTGTACAAGACAAGACAGAGAGAAGGAGCAGCCAGTAGCAACCGCAGCTCTGGCTTACACTCCCAGACAGAATTCAGAAGGAACCACCGCTGCTACCGCTAGAGCAAATGCGATCCAAACAGACAAACAGATGGGGCTACCAGTAGCAACCGCTGCTCTGGTTAGCACCCCTGAGGCAGAATACAGAAGGAAGCACTGCCACTACCACTAGGGCGAATGCAATCCAGACAGATGGAGCAGCCAGTAGCAACCGCAGCTCTGGCCTACACTCCCAGATAGACAGAACGATTCCCTGTCGACCACCGCTGGCGACAAGGCAATCGAGACACAGAGACAGAACTAGGCAAAACAGATAATACAACCTGACTGCACTAGAAGGGATGCCTAGTGCAATCCCCAGGAATTACTCTAAGATAATCTTAGCAAACGACAGCAAGACTGACACTCTAGGAGTGTTTGCAGGAACAAACCTTCATGACCAGCAAAGAATTCTGGGAGCACATGGTATTTATACTGCAAGCCTTCAAAGGAGGCAGCTAGGCAGTTTGCATGACAAGTGTATGCAAATTCCTCAGCAGCAGAGCAGGTCTGAAACTTGCAAAGCAAAGACAGGTCTCTTTTCCAGAGACCTGCAGCCCTCAGACTTAAAGAGAGTCTGAAGTGAGAATAAATCTTGCTTCAGACCTAATAGATAGCAGGGGCATGTGTGCCCCTGCTAAAACGCCGCTATTCTGCGGCTTAACGGGGGTCCCTGATCCCCCAAACCCCCACCGTGCAGCGGGGAAGCGCTTCCGCATTGGGGCAGGGCTAACCGCCGCAGCCCTGCCCCACGCACGTCTGTCAGCACGTATCTCCGCCTCTCCCCCGCCCCTCTCAGTCTTCCTTCACTGAGAGGGGCGGGGGAGAGGCGGCGATGCGCGTCTGATAGACGCGCTGAGAAGCAGGGCTGCAGCCGTTAGCCCTGCCTCCAGGAAGAGCAAAATTTACGACCAAGTTGGTCATTGATTTTGCAGGGGGGGGTTTGGGGGTGAATCGAACCCCGTTTAGCCGCGGGATAGCGGCGTTTTAGCAGGGGCACACATGCCCCTGCTAACTATGAGCTCTGAAGCGAGAGTTATTCTCGCTTCAGAGTCTCTTTGAGGAATGGACAAACAGCTGTCTGCCCGTGCAGACAGCTGAGCAGATCGTTACACATATACTTATTTCCTTTCAAACTCTATCATATTTGTAAACAAGTTTTTAGTGAGTTTCCTCAACATCTCATCTGTTTTGAATTTATCTTTTTATTTTAGTTAGCTTGGATCTATTCAATTTATTTATAAAAGCCAAATCAAGCCGTTGCCAGCAATAAAATGTGTATAAAAATGTAAAAAAGTAAAAATGAATTGACAACAACCCCGCACCTCAAAAAAGGGGAGGGGGCACTCTAAATTTTAAAGTCCTAGTCCACAAAAACCATGCCTGGACTAGGTTCTAACCCCTGTTTTGCTCTCAGGCAATGCTATTTCATACTGCAGGGTGGCCGACTGAGCGCACCCTTAGTACCTGCAGCCCTAAAGTGGTTTGAGTCAATAAGGAGAAAAGGTTTGTTCAAGACAGGCAGGCATGGTGCCAGCAGAAAGAGGTGATTGTATATTATTATACATTTTTTAAAGTGTCAACATATTCCATGATGCTGTACAAAGTAAGACACAAACTTGGGGTACAAAATAATACAGACAATAGTATACACCAATAGAGGTGGCCCGAATGGTTCGCCGGCGAATGGGAACCGGCGACCTTTTGGGGTCCACGATCACGGAGAACTGCGAACTTTACCGGAAGTTCGATTCGCCCCCATAGTGCATCATTAGGGTCAACTTTGACCCTCTACATCACAGTCAGCAGGCACATTGTAGCCAATCAGGGTACACTCCCTCCTGGACCCCGCCCCGCCATAAAAGGCAGGCCACGTCAGGCTTTTCACTCACTCGTGTGCCTGCAGTAATTAGAGAAGGGAGATCTGCTGCCAGTGGCGTATCTAGGTAAGACAGCACCCATGACAAATACTAAAATTGTACGAACGTACGTACGCACGCACGCGCACGCACACACGCATGCACGCACACACGCACACACACACCTACAATCAACAGCATCCTGTCTAACCTTTTTGGACAGGGTAACCCCTTCATGCATTCAGAACACACACGCACACAAAAATACCAGAATGTAACAGTCACTATGAAATAAATGAGGCTATCCTTCTGATCCTCTGCCTCTAATACTTTAAGGCAGGGAACATACTTGACGGTTTTCAGACGTGTTTTCTGCACAGAAGAACTCCTGTTAATCAAAGGACTAGTTCACACTTAAAGCGGACCCAAACCAAAAAAATGTTTTTATTAAAAATAATTAGTTGCACCACTCTGACACATACAAAGATAAATAAACACTCCTTCAAACATATGAGCATTTCAGTGCATGCTTTTCACCCTTCTCTTTTCATAACTAGGGTTATACTGGGGGCAGCCATTAGCAATTCCTCCATTGCCGGACACCACCTACTCCACCAGTTTGCCGGATTTTTCCCGGCAATTTGAAAGGGAGGGGTTTCTCCAATAAATGTAAAAATATTTTATATTTGTCATCATGCAGCTGAAAAAAGGCTGCTATTTATTATTATAATTTAGAAAATAAATTTTATTTCTGAAATCTTGTATATTTAATTTTAGTCCACTTTAATGTGTTTTTCTTGCACAGAAAAAAAAACTGACATTCTGCATGATAATTCTGCTCATTTTGTCAGTTTTCTGTATCAATTACATTAGCTGTTGTGAAAAAATGCACGTGTTTTTCTGCATAGAAACTTGGTGTGCATAAAACGTACGCAGAAAAACACGAGCTGAAAACTGAGTGTGATCCCTGCCTAAGCCATAGACCCTGAACAAGTATGCAGATAAAATGTCTATGACACATCTGGCAAGATTAGCTGCATGCTTGTTTCAGGTGTGTGATTTAGACCCTAGTGACCAGAAAGATCAGCAGGACTTCCAGGCAACTGGTATTGTTTAAAAGGAAATAAATATGGCAGCCACCACTCTCATATGAATGAAAACAATGAAACATTTGCAGCAATTATTGTAGCATAATAAAAGCATGACAACCTATTAAATATCAGTAGATAGTACTGAGCTAGAAATATAATGCATTTTAACTATTGAGGTACACTGTACAATAGAAAAGTTGTTAAAACTGGCCACAGAGATGCCAGCAGGATAATGGTTAAACTGCAGAGAGTGTCCTAAATAAAAGTAAGTAAACAGCACATTGAGATAAGACTGAGGAATGTGTGAATGCCAGAGACTGGAATGAATAGGAGACCTTGTAACTTCCAGACCAAAAGCATCTGCTGCTATCTCAGGGGACTGAGAAATGAGCTATGGTAGGGATTGAGGGAGAAGTTTGGAGCTCACCTCTCAATAGCTTTTAATGCAGATATACGACAAAGGCTGAGAGGGCCAGGCTGCTAAATGATTGTTACTCCCTTAGACTCATGAATGCTGTCAGCAGCATTGCGCCCCCCCCTGTTTGAAGAGGGAGGTCACCCGGGGCACGTGCCTTACCCTTCCAGATATGCATCTGGCTCCTGCAGAGTAGGGATGAACGGAACCAGCAAATTCCGTTCCGCCGGAAATCACGGATTCCGGCAGTGTTAAATTCCGTTGCTATGAAAATTCCTCAGGATTTGTACAGAATTCTGGATTCCGTCGGAAAAAAACATCTCTCTCTCTCTTCCTCCTCCTCCCGGAGGGAGGAGGGTATCATCTTCCAGGGAATTGTAGTTTTCAAAAGCCAGTTTACATACCATGGCTGGGAATTGAACCCAGGCTGGCCTGGGAATTGAACTCAGGTCTCGGTGTGTGGTAGGCAACTGACTTATCTGCTATACCACCAACACCACTACATGCTAAAGCCAGCCTAGCATGCACCATTATGATCAATCCAAGAGAAAAAGTAGCATGCTTAAAGGAATACTATCGATACCCAAGTGTTCTAAAATGACAGTGTGCAAATAATGTCTAAGTAGCTGTGTAAACATTTTCCTACTTTTCATGTTAAATGTCAGAGGCAAAAGCTGTAATTTATTGAGGGTAGGATTTAGCTATATCGTGACAAATCAATTGCAGAAGGGGTGTCTGCTTCAATGCACTGCCAGAGTTGCATATCAGACTACAGAAAGCAAATATCAAACATATCAAAAGCTGTGACAATTAGTTACATTTCCTCTGCTCTCTTCAGACACTTCAGTCAGAAACACAGGACACAGGAGCTGCAGAGCTTTCTCTCTGTCACACACAGAGTTACACATAGAGTTAACTGATCAAGTGTTAGGGGAATTTCCCCTCTCCTCATGGCTCAGTCAGCCGTCAGTTTTGGCGTCAGTAAACTTTGAAAGTATTTTGCTAACAGTAAACAATGAAGTTGCTACTAAAATGTATACACCAGTACTTAGCAGCACTTCCCAAACAATTCCTGTGTCAATTGAAAAAAATATGTGAATCGATAGTATTCCTTTAAGGATTTGTAGCATGTCAAAAGCCAACTGACCGTGGCTGGGAATTGAACCCAGATCTCAATGTGTGGTAGGCAACTGACTTATCTGCTATACCACCAACAACACTACATGCTGAAGCCAGCCTAGCATGTACCATTATGATATACCCAAGAGAAAAATGAGCTCTCGCTCTCTCTCTCTCTCTCTCTCTAGGACTTGATGCCATTGAACTGAATTTTCAGCTTAAAACCTTCAACGGATACTGGCAGAATTTCACAGGCATTTTTGGAATCCCGCCAGATTGAAAAAGCAATTCCGTTCTGACCAAACGGAGCGGAATGAGCAATTTCCGCCTAAAAATTCCGGAAAATACAATTCCACGGAAAGCGGTGACCATCCCTACTAGAGAGAGAGAGAGAGAGATATGAATCTACCTGGCTATCTGGGGTTCTCTTCGGACAACTGTTGAACACAAAAGGCAAGGCCATGCCTGGCTGCAAATCCTTCAGCAAGCAAATTTTTCTCTTGGATTGATCATAATGGTACATGCAAGGCTGGCTTCAGCGTGTAGTGTTGTTGGTGGTATAGTGGATAAGTCAGTTGCCTACCACACACTGAAACCTGGGTTCAATTCCCAGCCATGGTGAGTTGGCTTTTGACATGCTACAAATCCTTAAGCATAAATTATATAGATGGAACCTCTGCACACTATCAATTGTGTGTGCTAGGACAATATAGACATGCATAAAAGAAGAGAACCATGTCCTTTTAGATACAGCACCACACAAGTAATATATTCCAAATGTAACAATTTATTATATTATAATGACAATCACTATAGAACATGTTAAAATCAATTAAAATATATCATGCTGCCTGTAATGATCAATCAAATATACCATACATCAATCAATGAATAAAGAGCGTACCATCATATGATAAGTACAGTAGTGTATTATACTCTGAGGTGCTCAATACAGAGCTACCCCAGGTAATTGAACCCGGGTTCAGTGTTTATGCCTAAACAGTGAAGAAAAACCTGTAAGGAAGAAAAGTGAACACACCCTACTGTGCCTACATTCTATATGTTGCCCAAAGTTCATAAAACTGTTGAAAATCCTCCAGGGAGACCCATAGTGGCGGGTATTAATAGTTTGACAGCCCCGGCTTGTTCATTCATTGACTTTTTTTTGCAGAAACATGTTACATCATTAGACTCATATCTCCGTGATAGCATGGACTTACTCCGGATCCTGGATAACATTGAACTACCCGTGGGAACCTGGTTAGTGACCTGCGATGTTGAATCTTTATATACTAACATCTCTCATCATTGGGCATTGCAATCTGTTAAGTACTTTTTAAACATGGAAGAATATACAAGTACTGACCTTCATGCATTCCTATTACAGCTGTTGAACTTCGTCTTGAGTCACAATTACTTCATTTTCAACGGAAAATTTTATAAACAGGTATGTGGCGTGGCTATGGGTGCGAAATGTGCACCGGCCATAGCTAACCTATTTTTGGGATATTGGGAACGTGAGGTCGTGTTCAGTGATCACTATGTGGCGTACCATCCCTATATTTTGGGTTGGTTTCGCTACATAGATGATCTGCTTATCATGTGGCATGGTCCAGAGGATAGATGTAGACAATTTATCACAGAACTGAACAATAACAATATGAATATCTTTCTCACTATGCAGACATCCCAGTCCCAAATAGAATTTTTGGATGTGACAGTAAGAATCAAAGAAGATGGGTCTGTTTCAACAGATTTATACCGTAAGTCTACAGCTGTAAATAGTTTTCTTCATTATCAAAGTGCGCATAACCGCTCATTGAAAGATAATATTCCGGTTAGCCAATTTTTAAGATTACGTAGACTGTGCTCTAACGATGATGATTTTTCCAGACAAGCTAACGATCTTCGGAATCGTTTTCGGGACCGGGGATATCCAAATAAAGTGATCAAGAGAGCTTATTACACCGCAAAATCAAGAAATCGTACAGAACTGATCAACAGCAGACCCAGACCACAATCTAATTTGGTGAGACTAAGTACAGTATATAATAATGGCTGGCAGGACATATACCAGGCACTGCATAGTGCATGGCCTATTTTACAGGCAGACCCAGATCTAGCTAAATGTATTACCCCACATCCATCGATTACGGCCAAAAAATGTCCAACGTTAAAGGATACACTTTGTTCTAGCCATTTAAGCACAGTGACTGGTCACACACAGGGGAGTCGGATATGTGGAAGTTTCCCATGTGGTTCCTGTAACATCTGCCCATTTATGAATAGACAAACTTACATTATGGACTCATCTCAATCTAACCAGTTTAGAATTAAACAATATGTTAATTGCAGAACTCAAGGTGTGATATATGTTTTGAAATGTAGCTGCCCCATGATGTATGTTGGCCAGACGAAGAATGCTCTGAAAAAGAGGATCCAGCAACATCTGTCTAAGATTAGACTGGCCGAGAGGGATTTCAAAGAGGGTAAGACTCTGACGTCTGTGGCCGCTCACTTCTTACATGCACATGCAGGGAGCTATTCAGGTATTCAAGTCTACGGCTTAGAGCAGGTCAAGTCCACAGTTAGAGGAGGTGATGTAGTTAAGCAATTGTTACAAAAAGAGGCAAGATGGATTTATGTACTAAATACCAAGGCTCCATGTGGGTTGAATGAGGAGATCGATTTCACTGGCTTCCTCTAATGTATCTGATATGGTAGCTTATGTTTGTTCTATTTGTTTTTCAGATGGGACTTTGATGGACACAATTGTGTCAATATACACTCATATCATTAATAATATCATGATGTTACGACGTTGTGTAATGCAAATGGACCCTTATTGGACTACTGTGCTGATCTGGCAACCTTGGACTTTTAATTATGCCTGGGACTTCCATTATTGTATCATCACCAATTTATCACATTTGGACTATGGACTCATTTGCTCTGATGGATGTGTCACTGTCTCCAACTGTGCTGGTGGTGGCTCTTGTGGCCCCCCCCCCCCCCCCCCCCTCTTCGCTTTCTTTGTGGACCCTGGTTTGAGGATTGAATTGTCGTTTTTTTGTACATTGGGAATTACTATGATGCTGCATGGACATCATGGACTGAATATGATCATGCTCAAGATAGTTTTTTGTGCCCCATTTGGAACTTGTGGGGGCATATTACGAACTTTGCGTGAACTTGTGGACTATATATGGGCCTATCAGGACCCTAACCTTGCGATTTACTATGATTTAGTGGTTTGAATTTTGCCCTCGTTTAGGTGACTATTGATGCTATGTTTATTCTATAGATCATCATATATCATATTATTGTATAATGTCACTGTATATGTGTCACTAGATAGGGTTTTATACGTGCAGGGATTGGTGATATGGCTTTATTTATGCAGGGATTGATGATATGGCTTTATTTATGCGCTGTCGCTTGATGGCACTGCCCTGTGGTGTGCTGTGTGCCGAGTGACTGGCTCATGTCATACCTACTTCCTATTTGCGCTCCAGCGTGGAGTCTATTGTACTCTTCTGCCCTCTGTCCTGCCTGTTCAACCCCCATTGGCTGAGCGGTGCGCGTGGTGCGCGCACGTCATGCGACCACGTGACACCGCCGGTTTTAACTGTTATTGGATAGCGCTGCCTTGTATTGTTACACAATGGTTGATGTGTGACCATTCACGTCATACTTACTTCCTGGTTTGCGCTCCAGCGTAGCGTCCTCTGTGCTCTTCCGCCCTCTGCCCCGCCTACCTAGCATCTATTGGTTGAGCGGCGCGCGTGATGCGCGTACGTCGCGCAATCACGTGACACCGCTCTGCTCACTATTTAACTTGGCGTTCGTCGCCATTATGGCTACAGGAGTCCCCCTCTCTCTTGATAAAGCGGCGTCGGTTGCCGCGGAACCGGTGGAGACATCCGCCTGGGGTCTTCTCTTCCCTCTGCTGCCTGTCATTGCGCCCATCCGGCTAAGTATTTTTGCCTTCTATACTTTGTTCAGCCACACAGCATACGGTATCATAGTCACAGCCTTGAGCCATATCACTGATATTTGCACTATTGTTAGTGTTAGACACATTGATCATATTGCATCCTTTGGTTGTTTTGCATCATATTGATGGTTATATTTGCACTGTGTGTTCACTTTTCTTCCTTACAGGTTTTTCTTCACTGTTTAGGCATAAACACTGAACCCGGGTTCAATTACCTGGGGTAGCTCTGTATTGAGCACCTCAGAGTATAATACACTACTGTACTTATCATATGATGGTGCGCTCTTTATTCATTGATTGATGTATGGTATATTTGATTGATCATTACAGGCAGCATGATATATTTTAATTGATTTTAACAAATCCTTAAGCATGCTACTTTTTCTCTTGGATTGATCATAATGGTACAT
The DNA here is from genome assembly GCF_040937935.1 of Hyperolius riggenbachi. NCBI lineage: Eukaryota > Metazoa > Chordata > Amphibia > Anura > Hyperoliidae > Hyperolius > Hyperolius riggenbachi. Next base: position 142,774,351 of record NC_090655.1, read on the forward strand.
GCTAGGCTGGCTTTAGCATGTAGTGTTGTTGGTGGTATAGCAGATAAGTCAGTTGTCTACCACACACTGAGACCTGGGTTCAATTCCCAGCCCTGCCTGGGTTCAATTCCCAGCCATGGTATGTAAGCTGGCTTTTGAAAACCACAATTCTCTGGAAGATGATATCCTCCTCTGGTGGGAGGAAGAGAGGGAGAGAGGGAGAGAGGGAGGGAGAGAGGGAAAGAGGGAGGGAAAGAGGGAGAGAGGGAGGGAGAGAGGGAGGGAGGGAGGGAGAGAGGGAGGGAGGGAGGGAGAGAGGGAGGGAGGGAGGGAGGGAGAGAGGGAGGGAGAGAGGGAGAGAGGGAGGGAGGGAGGGAGAGAGGGAGAGAGGGAGGGAGAGAGGGAGAGAGAGAGGGAGAGAGGGAGAGAGAGAGGGAGAGAGGGAGAGAAAGAGGGAGGGAGGGAGAGAGGGAGAGAGAGAGGGAGAGAGAGAGGGAGAGAGAGAGGGAGAGAGGGAGGGAGAGAGAGAGGGAGAGAGGGAGGGAGGGAGGGAGGGAGAGAGGGAGGGAGAGAGGGAAGGAGGGAGGGAGAGAGGGAAGGAGGGAGGGAGGGAGGGAGGGAGAGAGGGAGGGAGAAAGGGAGAGGGAGGGAGAGAGGGAGGGAGAGAGGGAGGGAGGGAGAGAGGGAGAGAAGGAGAGAGGGAGGGAGAGAGAGATATTTTTTTGTTCAATTCCGTAAGATTCCGCGGAAATAAAACATTTTCAGCGGAATTCCATTTTAGAGGCTTAGCAATTCCGTTCCGACCACCGGAATCGGAATTGACCTAATTCCAGCCGCAATCGCGGAATTAAGAATTCCGCGTAATCCAGCGAGCATCCCTACTGCAGAGAAAGCTATAGGGAAAGCTTAGTTAGGCTCTTGTAGGCTTGTTAGCGTGTTCCTTGCTGATTCTTATTGCTAAGAAAGCACCTCTCAACAGCTCTTTTGAGAGCTAATCTTGTTCTTGTAATCTATTTTTTTTTGTGTGGCCCACTTGCATTATATACAGCCCTGTCAGTCAGTTGCAGCTGGCCTTTGGCCCCTTGGTGGTAATTGCTACTGTGCCACTGTCAGGCCCAGCACATTCAGTGACTACCTGTGTGTTTGACAGGCAGCTGCACATTTGTAATCCCAATCATTGCACCTTTTCACTGTTCAGTGCACCCACCTACCTACGTGAGCGCACACAGTGTTACTGTGCCTGTCTGGTACCTGTCTGTGTGTGACAGGTGCACATTTTTAATAACCACCACTGCATATACCTACCTGTTGTTCAGTGCATCCACCTACCTACATGAGCGCACGCAGTGTCACTGTGCCTGTGCAATACCTGTGTGTGTGTGACAGGTGCACATTTGTAATACCAGTCATTGCATAATTGTTCACAGTATCTGTGTGACCGCACGCTGTGTAATAATACCACTCTGAGCATACCCGTTAACTGCACCTGTGTGACAGCTGCACATTGTATTGTAATACCAGTCACTGCATACCTTTCACTGCACCTGTGTGACTGCACATTGTATTAGTCAAGTCAGTGCATACCTTTCACTTGAATGAATGGATGGCAGACTAGGCCTCCATAACAGATTGTTGTTAAAGGATTTAAAGTTGATTCTTCTCATATACAGCAGAGCCTCGAAAGTCCTCCTGTATTGTTATTTTTTGTCACTACCTCGGGACTTGCATGCCATGCCTTCTGCCTTCCTTGGATGTGTGGTGGTATCCGTTTCTCAGGCTCCAACTCCGGACCGAGATTGAACCCTGACTCCCCGGCCATTACCCGTGGTCACCATGGTACTGAGAAAGGTTTTACACAGTTGAATAAATGGCAGACTTACCCTCCATAACAGATTCTCATTACAGGTACTGAACAGCCAGCAGAAAAGGTAATTAAAATAAATAGATGTAAGGTTTAACTATGGTAGCGAAAGAACCATCAAAAGTTGATAAGGCAGTCAGACATTACCTGACATCACTGAGTGAGGAAGAGCAATCTCGCCATGGTGCACAGTAGTCCAGCATGGCCGTCACTACACAAACAGCTGTGTGCGGTGCGTTACACAGTGAGTTTGGTCTGTCAGTGTGAAGCAGTACACGAATTACACTCCCTGATTGATGTATACACATGCAAGATGTTTTAAAGCACTTTAGGCCTCCAATTTAGCATGCAATGTGATTTCTGCCCTTAAAACGCTGCTTTGCGTGAAATCCAGATTTTTCCCCGGGACTTTTGGTGTCTATCCCACTCATCCATGCCCCCCCTCCAGGTGTTAGACCCCTTGAAACATCTTTTCCATCACTTTTGTGGCCAGCATAAATATTTATAGTTCTAGGTTCTTGTCTTCCAGGGATTTGTAGGATTAAGTATCCTCAAGGACCGGCACTACAAGAAGTATTATAGCTCAATTACTTTATTCTGCCATCCAATCGCAACGACAGACTGCTGTTTCGGCCATAACAAGGCCTTTGTCAAGTTGCAGACAAAATACAAAAAAATCACAGTGCACATGTCAAATATATAGGAAGTAAAACACACCCATCTCAATCCCATAGCCAATCCCAGCAGCTCACAAGAGCGGACCTGATGGGGAACATACAAAATGTCTAAACCACCAATCAGGATAAGGAATTTCAAACGGCAGCTCCCTTATGGGGGCACAGGTTTAAATAGAGAATATGATTTATGCTTTTGTATTTAGGTTGTGTCATTAAATTAGCCTGTTCATGTCTATGTACTAGAAGTTTTTTACTCTGTTCTTTATTCTTATCATGTTTTATCATTGTTTTTACAGGTGCTCCTGGCAGCATGTAACATCTGACAGCTCAGACTGTGGTGGTGCAGCGGAATTCCGGATACGGCGTAAAGAGATGGGTGTGAGTATGACAGCGGCTTTGTTTTGTTTTTATAGGGTGTGTTTTACTTCCTATATATTTGACATGTGCACTGTGATTTTTTTGTATTTAGTCTGCAACTTGACAAAGGCCTTGTTATGGCCGAAACAGCAGTCGGTCGTTGCGATTGGATGGCAGAATAAAGTAATTGAGCTATAATACTTCTTGTGGTGCCAGTCCTTGAGGATACTTATTGCTGTGGCCCCTTGGTACTGGGGTGTGACCGAGGCACACTTTAATTTGAAGCCAATATCGATGCTCCTGGACCTGTGTGTTGCTAGGGATTTGTAGGATGTCAAAAGCACGCTCACATACCTTGGCCAGGAATCGAACCCAGGTCAACTGCTTGGAGGGCAGCTATACTACCGACACTACAGGCTGAAGCCAGCCTAGCTGGCCTGGAAAGGATGAAAAGCTAGGTGGCCATGCAACCATTCCTGCTAACCTAAAGCTCACTTGTGTCTTACAACACATTGGTTTAAGTGACCAGTGGTAAATAATTAAAAAATGTAGACTGTAGGTCATAGTTTAAAAAAATATCTTTAAAGAAGTCTCAAAGTCTACTGAAGGGTAAACACAGATCAAATGCTGCTTCTAGAAATGATAAAAAGAATCTGTTGCCAAAAGATTTAGGTCACACTAAATGAGATAATTCAAGCCAACTGCAAAACCAATCTTATGTTTGTTTTGCCAGAGGCACAAGAAAATATACTGCTCTTACCTTATTCCTCTACGTGCCTCAGTTTACTCTGTACGTATTCTATTATATTGTATATAATTAAAATTTGTATCTTCCCATTATTTTGAAAATGTAATTGCATTGCATCAGTGTAATGTAAACAGCTAGCCCAATATGTTGTATATTTTTGATCATTTCTATGGTTCATATGAAAATTCAAAGTTTTTTTTTATGTATCCAGGTCACATGCAATGGTACATTAAATCTTAAAAATAAGATAGGTACAACTAGACACCTTTCTATATTCTTGAAGTCTTGTCACTATGCCAAACAACGAGGTGAAGTGATACCAATGCATTTATATAAACAATATATGTATATAGATAACTCACTTTCTCTTAATAAAGTTGCTTGGTTAATTCACACTCATTGGGCTCTATTCACAAAACTTCTCATACATGACTTATGTATCACCTAATTGATAAAAAATAACATTTCAGCACATGTACAAGCAAAATAATCACTCAAAGTAAGTTGTTTCTTATTAACTTCATTTCAATATTACTTTTCTTACTTAATTATATTATATTTTGCTCTTTGGGGGCATAAAAAAGTAACACAGATAAGGTGAAAACAGAGGCAAACAAGTGAAAAAGCTTTGTGAATCATGCCCATTGTGTACATGTTGGGATTTCTGTCAATACAAGATACTATCCTTGGGCATTATTTGAGTCAAATTTTTTTGCTGCCAAGTCTCCATCTAACACTTTTAACATGGAAATCCAACAAAGTTTCCCTTAACCACTTGCCGACCGCACGCTTATACCGTGCGTCGGCAAAGTGGCAGCTGCAGGACCAGCGACGCAGTGGCTGCTTCCAGTCAATTCACGGCGGGGGGCTCCGTGAATAGCCTGCGGGCCGCCGATGGCGGCTCGCAGGCTAAATGTAAACACAAGCGGAAATAATCCACTTTGTTTACATTGTACGGCGCTGCTGCGCAGCAGCGCCGTAAGGCAGATCGGCGATCCCCGGCCAATCAGCGGCCGGGGATTGCCGCCATGTGACAGGGGACGTCCTGTCACTGGCTGCACAGGACGGATAGCGTCCTGTGCAGCCCGGATCACTGGGCATGACAGGTAGGAGAGGGAGGGGGGGGGAATTTCGCCGCGGAGGGGGGCTTTGAGGTGCCCCCCCCCGCAACATGCCTGCAGGCAGGAGCGATCAGACCCCCCTGCACATCATCCCCATAGGGGGGAAAAAAGGGGGGCGATCTGATAGCTCTGCGTGCCCGCTGATCTGTGCTGGGGGCTGCAGAGCCCACCCAGCACAGATCCCAACAAACAGCGCTGGTCCTTAAGGGGGGGTAAAGGGTGGGTCCTCAAGTGGTTAACTAATTCCGACCAGGCAAACTTCCATTTAAACTCAGAAAAATCGCCTTCATCATTCCAGCAGAAACACTGTTCATTTGAACACACCAGGTAAAGTGGACCCACATTAACCCATTCACGTACCGTCGTTTTCACTTGAGAAATGTTCACCTCCCATTCATTAGCCTATAACTTTATCACTACTTATCACAATGAACTGATCTATAGCTTGTTCTTTCCGCCACCAATTAGGCTTTCTTTGGGGGGTACATTTTGCTAAGAGACACTTTACTGTAAATGCATTTTAACAGGAAGAATAAGAAAAAAACAGAAAAAATCATTCTTTCTCAGTGTTCAGCCATTATAGTTTTAAAATAATACATGCCTCCATAATTAAAACTCACGTATTGTATTTGCCCATATGTCCCGGTTATTACACCGTTAAAATTATGTCCCTATCACAATGTATGGTGACAATATTTTATTTGGAAATAAAGGTGCATTTTTTCCGTTTTGCATCTATCACTATTTACAAGTTTAAAATAAAAAAAAAAATAGAAATATATCATCTTTACATTGATATTTAAGAAGTTTAGACCCTTAGGTAAATATTTACATGTTTCTTTTTTTTTATTTTAATGGTTTTCTTTTTTATATTAAACATTTTATTTGGGTAGTTTTGGGAGGGTGGGATGTAAACAATATGTTTATAATGTAAATGTGTGTTAATTTTTATTTTACTTTTGGTTGTAGTATTACTTTTTGGCCACAAGATGGTGGCCATGAGTTTGTTTACATGACGTCACTCTAAGCGTAACATACGCTTAGAGCGACGCATGGGGGGAGGTAACAGCCAGAAAAGGCGCAGCTTCCGAGAGAAGCTGTCGCTTTTTCAGCGGGGGAGAGGATTCAGTGATCGGGCACCATAGCCCGATTCACTGATTGACTGGCTAACGAACCGCGGGCCGAGAGCGCGCGCGCATGATTCCTGGACATAGTTTCTATGTCCAGGAACCAAAATAGGTTAAAAATACAAGATTTCAGAAATAAAATCTGTTTTATAAATTATAATAATAAATAGCAAATTATAATAATAAATAGCAGCCTTTTTTCAGCTGCATGATGACAAATTTAACATATTTTACATTTATTGGAGGAACCCCTCCCTTACTTTCATATTGCTGGGACAGAATCCGGCAAACTGGTGGAGTAGGAGGTGTCCAGCAAAGGAGGAATTGCTAATTACTGCCACCTGTATAACCCTAGTTATGAAAAGAGAAGGGTGAAAAGCATGCAATGAAATGCTCATAGGCTTGAAGGTTTATGTTTTATCTTTGTATGTGTCAGAGTGGTGCAACTAAATATTTTGAATGAAAAAAAAATGTTTGGTTTGCATCCGCTTTAAGGGTCCTTTTTCAACTTAATCGGTTGCTCTCAGTTATAAGTGAAAGACAACTGATTTTCAAAGTAACGCCCATGTTTTCCTATGGCTCAGTTGCCACTATATTCGGTTTAACTAAAAGCTTTTTCACAATGCATTGCTATGGAAAGAGGGGGAAAAAAGCGTACCAACTAACGCTTTAAGTGTAAAAGGGCCCTCATGCTACTAAATCATAAATATGTAAGGGGCATTGGTCTTAAAAAACTTCTACAATGTAGAGACAGCTACCAATACAGAAAGTCTAGTGACCAAGCCGTGGCCTAAACAGAAAGAAATGCTTTGATAAGTAAAATCGTTTCTGTAATAACTTTCGAGTGGTAAGGAATCCAAACATACAGTTAGTCTATGGCCTCAATTCACTAAGCTTTATCAAACACTTTATCAAACATTTGATAATTTACCTCATGGGTAAAATCTAATTTTGAATTCACTAAGGTGTTATATATTCATCAAATGTTTTATCGATAAAACGTTCAATAAATTTATAACACCTTAGTGAGTTCAAAATCAGATTTTACCCATGAGGTAAATTATCAAACGTTTGATAAAGTGTTTGATAACGTTTCGTGAATTGAGGCCATATATATGTGTTTTGAAAAAGTCCAAACAACCGGTAAACATTGAGTGGCCAAAACATATAAGAAAGTATTGTCTTATGAGCACAGGATGGCAGAAAAGTCATGTTTAGTATTAGTGCAAATAATAGAACTAGTAGAACAGTGTGCCTGTATAACATTCTCACAGCTTGTATTCTGACAATGGATTAATGATCTTTAAGGGTAACAGTTATTGATGGTTTATATGAGGTTTTAACTTTGGTGGCAGAACTGACAGATGTGACAGATGAAGAGGTTTGAAGAGGATAAGAAGACATAGTACTGCATCAAAGTCTGCTATGTGTACTTCTTATCTGTCCAGCAGGCGGAAGTGATAATCAAGATTTAATGAAAGATGTATCCAAAGAATTGGCATAAGGGACAAAATTCTAGCATCTTTAAGATCGGAGTCTTCAACAGCAGATTTCATATATATCATCTGTATTTTTGGAACTACTTATCTCCAGAAGAGAAAACAAAACAAGAAGCTGAAGCTTATAAAACCGCCCAATGGTTTGTTGCACATGATAAAGAAGCCTGTATTATTAATAATTATATTTATAGAGCTGCAATTAATATTTGCAGAAACATGACCATGCATAAAGGTCCAATGAGCAAGCTCCAGCAAACATAAAATGAATCAGGAAAGTAAATCCCTTTGAATTAAAGTAGCAATGGTAATGTGATGAACTGGAAAAAGGGACTTTGTTGCAAATGATTTGCAATTCACCCCTTCTTCTTATTCAACAAATTCCAAAAATTCAAACAGCAAAATATTATCTGGGGCTTTGCAAATTTAGTAACAATTTTAAACAATAACTATAGGGCCATGAAGACAATTTGTTCAGCCATATCTGTATCATATCTTGCACTGTGGTCTTCTGAATGCAGAATGTTCTATTATGCTGTATTTAAAGAGAACCCGAACTGAAAATAAAAAGTCAAAATAACCATACACTTAAAGGGGAACTGAAGAGAGATGTATATGGAGGCTGCCATGTTTATTTCCTTTTAAACAATACCAGTTGCCTGGCAGCCCTGCTGATCCTCTGCCTCTAATACTATTAGCCATAGCCCCTGAACAAGCGTGCAGCAGATTAGGTGTTTCAGACTTTAGAGTCAGATCTGACAAGACTAGCTGCATGCTTGTTTCTGGTGTTATTCAGATACTACTGTAGAGAAATAGACCAGCAGGGCTGCCAGGCAACTGGTATTGATTAAAAGGAAATAAATATGGCAGCCTCCGTATACCTCTTACTTCAGTTCCCCTTTAACTCCCCGTGTATTCTCCTCATCAATCTCTTTCTCCTCTCCTGTGCCCTGTTGGTCCACTGTGATCAATGGAATTCTGCATCCTTCGTCCTGGTCAGCGAACTGTTAACCTGTAATATCACTCACTTGAGCCCTATGGAAACATGGATATTACATTGCACATTCAGTTGTATCTGACAGCAGCAGATATATAACTGGTATATTTCAGTTCTGACAAAATATTGTCAGAACTGGAAGGGATCAATGTAAGAAGAAAATGGGGAGTTTCTGAGAGTAACTGACAGTAAGGTAAGCATATAATATTCTCTTGCAGCTATATCATGTGTTTAGTATAAATAATTTTACTCAGTTCAGGTTCCCTTTAAATATCAGAATAGTTGAAGCTTTAAAGGGAACTGGAGGTAAGAGAGATATGGAGGCTAACCTGGTTATTCCCCTTTTAGGGCCCGTTTCTACTAGCACAGAAACCGGGCCGAATCTACAGTGTTCTCTGGCAGGCAAATCACATGGGGGAAACTCTGCCATAGGAAATAATGGTGCCATCGGCCAAATTGCTTGCCCTAGTGATTTGGCTGACATTGCCATCCATTTCCATGCGGGAAGCAGTGAATCCCATAGCCGTAAATGGCATGGCTTCTGAGATTTGGAAGTGCAGCCGCGCATAGCGACTAGTGGAAACGGACCCTGAATAATGCACATTGCCTGGCTGTCCTGCTGATCCTCTGCCTCTATTACTTTAAGCCATAGACCCAAAGCAAGCATGCAGATCAGATGTCAATGAAAAATCTGACAAGATTAGCTGCATGCTTATTTCAGGTGTGCGATTAAGACCCTACTAAACAGAAATATCAGCAAGACTGGTATTATTATTAGTAGTATACTAATTATTATTAGTATACTGGTATTATTATTATTATGCTGTCCTTGGAAAAGCACAGACACAGAGGTAAAACTGTTCTACAGACAGTAAAATATTTTATATATTTTAATTTGTGTACACAGGCCCTAATCCTGCCCATATATGAATTGATAACAATATGATATGCCAAAACCAATCAGTCCCTATCTGATTGGAATTCTATCAGACAGTGTTCTCTATGTGGCATGCTTAGTATTGATGGATTTCAGCAAAAACCTATTGAGCATTGGTTGACTTGGAACGGTTTGTACTGCTCAATTAAGTGCAATGCTATGGGCTATCAATTCCTCAACACTACGCCTCTGCCCCATAACACAATTTTTTCAAAATGTCTAATGAGACTTTCTATAAACTGCTCAAATGAATCGAAAGGGAATCAATCGGATATGTTGATCTAATTCGCCAGGAATGAAACAGAGAAAAACAAGTGTACCAGCCTTGTCCATGTCAAAGATTTCTCACTAAAGACCTGCTCATTCAAAAACTTGACACATGAATGGAAGACCTGTTGGCGTGTAGGGTGCCATGCCCCAAACTGAAAGTGCTGAGTGAAAAGAGGAAACGTTATGCCTGTAATCATGTCACAAAAATCATATTAAAAGATTGCAAAGTGGACCTTCCAAAGGGTTCACATTACAGCTAGTTCCAACGAAAGATAATAAAAGAGAGGATCTTTTTGAGTGTTGATACAAATTGTGTTTCCTAATTCCAGTTTAGCTCAGCCTGTGAATTCTGACTGAGGCTCTAATTCAAACACTTCTCTTGAGTTTTCTCGGATTTTTTCTCATCTTACCCTCAAAACAAACAAACAAAAAAAAAAAACTAAGAGGGTTTAGGTAATGAGTGGGTACCAATTTCCCAGCACAAGATATAAAGAGGGAATGCCGTTTTTAACTAGAAGGCAAATATGCCTGTGCCCATGCAAAAAGGCCACCCAGCTCTATGGGGCACCCAAATAGTCACAGCCACAGGTGCCCAAATTTCCTGCTTACGCCACTGATCCCATTGCATTAACTTTTTCTCCTGAGTTTTCTCCTAGGAGATAATTTTTCATCTTATTTTTAAAAACTTTTCAGCATTTCACAATTGAAAAAGTAGGCAAAAAAAGTACTATCAACATTATTTTGAGTATTGTCTTGCTTGGTAGAGGTTTAAAAAGCATTTTATTTTCAAGGTGGAACATATCACCTAGGAGAAAAACATGGAGAAAAAGTTAATTGCATATGGGCCCTACTCAATGAAATGCCTTTTAAGCCACCAACAAGCAAGACATTTTCAAAATACTCAAAATAATGTTCATAGTACTTTTTTTATCCACTTATTGAATTAATCAATTAAAGCATGCTAAAGAGTTATTTTAATGATAAGCTGAAGATGCATCTCCTCAGAGCAAATTCAGAACATGTTAATTGAATAAGGGCTTGTGGCAGTGCATGTAAACAGTATTTTTCCATGGATAAATTATTTCAATATAGTCAAAGGAGTTATGAAAATGTGCTACACTGCCTACCCTTTCTCCTACTACCTCCTTCTACTCTCTACAGCATCCCTCAGGCCTTATCACACCTACCATTGTCGCAGAAGTCATCTGCTATCTGTCATGTCATTGTACACATACAATCCACACACTGGTGTACTTATAAAAGATGGTTTCCCCACTTTGTACACTAACAGATGACCATGGGATAATTAGTAGCAAGGAAATGTAACAAATGAATAACAAAACTTGCTAAAATAAATTGGCCTGGAACACTTGCATGCCTCTAAATACATTGTCAGTTAAAGGGTTAACTGTTACTGTTCTTACTGACTTACTATACAGTAAACCAGCACCTATTTAGTAAGGAGACCTTGGGCTAGACTCCCTAACACTGCTACTGCCTACTGAGTGCACCCTAGTTGCTGCAGCTCAAGCGCTTTGTGTCCGCCAGGAGAAAAGCACATTATAAATGTTATATGTTTAGTCTTAAAGAGAGTCTGAAGCGAGAATAAATCTCGCTTCAGACCTCATAGTCAGCAGGGGCATGTGTGTCTCTGCTAAAACGCCGCTATCCCGCGGCTAAACGGGGGTCTCTTATCCCCCGAAATCCCCTCCGAGCAGCGCATCCCCTCTTCCGGATTAAGGCAGGGCTAACCGCCACAGCCCTGCCTCACGCGCGTCTGTCAGTGTGTATCTCCGCCTCTCCACCGCCCCTCTCAGTCTTCCTTCACTGAGAGGGACGGGGGAGAGGCGGAGATGTGCCGCTGATAGACAGCGCAGAGAGGCAGGGCTGCAGCCTTTAGACCTGCCTCAAGAGCAGCAAAATCTACGACCAAGTTGGTAATTGATTTTTCAGGGGGGGGGTTGGGGGGTCAGGGACCCTCGTTTAGCCGTGGGATGGCGGCGTTTTAGCAGGGGCACACATGCCCCTGCTGACTATGAGACAAGAAGCGAGATTTATTCTCGCTTCAGTGTCTCTTTAAGGATACCAGAGTTGAAGTCACCTGTAAAAATAGAGGTTACAAACATGTATGGGCAAGAGTCCTCATGCCCTCTGCTCCCCCATTCACTACAGTCCCTCTCCATGTGTGAAATGTGGGATACATGTGAGGCACATGTCTACCAATTACAGCTATGTTATGCATCATTGCGCAAGGGCTGGCCCGGCATTATGTGTTCTTGATCCCACTCCTGTGGAAAGCAGCATTATGCACATGCTTTGACTCTTTACATAGTGTGCATGCGCAGAGTGCTCCCGGCCATGGGAGCACAAACAAGGACAAGCTCCGCCTGGCCAGCACTTGCGCAGTATGCAACTTGGCTGACTTGCAGGGAATTTTACACATGAATGGAAGGGGACAGCGGGGAATGGGGAAAGCAGAGGGAATAAGGACTTTTGCCCATGCATGCCTGTAACCTTCATTTCTACAGGTGCATTCACCTCTGGTTAGGTATCCTTTAAGCCACCAGCAAGCAAGAAAATACTCTGAAAAATGTTGACGGTACTTTTTCACCTGCTTTTTCACGATTGCAGAATGCTGAAAAAATCCTTTTTAAACAGAAAATAAACAGGGCTTGCGGGTCTTAGTGTGAGTTGGTGATAGTGTGGAGTTTCTCCTATCCAGTGATTGCTGTTACTTTCTCAGTTTAGTTTTTCCTTCTCTCAAGAAGTTTCTTGACAAACTAAGTGTTTTATTGCAGATAGAAGCAGCCAGCAATGATAGCTTCAGATTGTTTAGGAAATGTTAAAAATTATAGTATCTCATATGTCACTCTGTTGTCATTGAAAATGGTAGCTGTGGCATTATAGGAGTTAAAAGGCATTAGTTTCAAAGGAGGTTAAGACAGTTTTCGCCAGTTCCATCTTGTTCATATATATTCTACAGAGGTGAAAAATCTTTACATTAGAAATACTTTATCTAAGATAAAACAGAAATCCATCCTGTGTTGTTACTATGGACAGGTTCTGATAGCAAGCAAAAAAATATGTCAAATAACCCTTCTTTGTTACAAGCATTATCAGAGCTGCTCAGAGACTGTTCTCATCATTCATTCTACCAGCAAGCATCTTGTTCAGCATATCAGTCTTGTGCTTTCAGACAATGCAGAGCCTGTATCAAAATAAGTCACCATCTTCACTTTCTAAGGCATCCTTATTCAGCATGTCCATCTCCTGACACTGATAAATTATTGGGTCTGTAAAGCGATATTCAGCTTGTGGAAAACACTGAACAAAACCAGTGATCCTAAAAAAGATGGCTTAAGTAGTGATGGGCGAACATCTAGATGTTCGGGTTCGGGGGGGGTTCGGCCGAACATGCCCCCGATATTCGGCATGTTCGGGCCGAACCCCGAACCCAACCCGAACATGTCCCTTTGGGGCCCCTATAGGGTCCCAGCATAAAGGGAGAGCATGCCCCGAGCGCGGGGGGGGGTCGGAAATGCCCCCCACCCCTCCCCGCTAAGCTCTCCCTTCTGCTGGACCCTATAAAATTAAATAGAAGTCCCCCAAAGTACCTGTAGCAGGCTGGCAGGAAGAGGACAGCAAGCGGGCAGCCAGAGAGCATAGGCGCTAGTACGAACACAGAAGGCCTGATCGGGTTCGGGCAACGTGCCGAACCGAACCCGCACAGGCCAAAAATCCGGGCGAACTCGAACAGTGGCGAACACTGTTCGCCCATCACTAGGCTTAAGGTTCAAAAATGTCTGAAGACAAAAGTTTATAATTCTTACCTGGGTCATAATAGACCACTTGCCAGGGCTGGTACAAGTGAAAGCGGACCCAAACCAAACTTTTTTTATTCAAAATATTTAGTTGTACCACTCTGACAGATACAAAGATAAATAAACATTCCTTCAAGCCTATGAGCATTTCAGTGCATGCTTTACACCCTTCTCTTTCCAGAACTAGGGATATACAGGTGGCAGCCATTAGCAATTCCTCCTTTGCTGGACACCTTCTACTCCACCAGTTTGCCGGATCCTGTCCCGGCAATATGAAAGGAAGGGAGGGGTTCCTCCAATAAATGTAAAATATTTTATATTTGTCATCGTGCAGCTGAAAAAAGGCTGCTATTTATTATTATAATTTAGAAAATAGATTTTATTTCTGAAATCTTGTATTTTTAATTTGGGTCCACTTTAAGTGAATTTGCTTGTGTGGGACCCCAGCTTCCATGTTAATGCAATCCTCCATTTCACTGCTTCCTGCAGCAGCTGCTGGAGATTGAAGTGGCCATGCTGATATTGTCCAGCCACGGCTGCCACACTGCATGCCGAAGCAAAGTCAATTAATCCTTTGCGCGCACACGCACGCTCGCCTCATACAAATATAATGACAAGTAACCATTATCCCTCCAGCTATTAAAGTCAAAGGTCTTTGCGCAAAATAATGCATTGTTTTGCTACCGGTCACATACACATCACAGAGGTTCTTCTAGCCCTTTAACATGCATAATGCAGCATGCAAGCATAGAATACATCAACCTATCATACAAATTACAACCCTACATAATCCTCTCATGGGGTAGATAGTGCATCAAGATTAACCTCTCAAGGGTGCTACAAGATACAGAAGACACAAAACACAGGCTACTCTCCCTAATGAGGATACTTAAAGAGACTCTGTAACATTAAAAATCTCCCCTGGGGGGTACTCACCTCGGGTGGGGGAAGCCTCCGGATCCTAATGAGGCTTCCCACGCCGTCCTCTGTCCCACGGGGGTCTCGCCGCAGCCCTCCGAACAGCCGGCGACTGTGCCGACTGTCAGTTCAATATTTACCTTTGCTGGCTCCAGCGGGGCGCTGTGGCGACTTTCTGCACGGAAATAGACGGAAATACCCGATCTCCGTCGGGTCCGCTCTACTGCGCAGGCGCCGGAAACTTGTGCCTGCGCAGTAGAGCAGACCCGACGGTGATCGGGTATTTCCGCCTACTTCGGCGCCGAGAGGCATCAGAGCGCCTGCGCAGGAGCCAGGAAGGTAAATATTGCGTCACAGCTGTACGGAGGGCTACAGCGAGACCCCCGAGGGACGCAGGACGGCGTGGGAAGCCTCATTAGGATCCTGAGGCTTCCCCCACCCGAGGTGAGTACCCCCCAGGGGCCGTTTTGTCGTTACAGTTCCTCTTTAAATAAGATGGAGGTGTTAACATTCTGTATCTTTTGTATGTTGCAATCATTCTGGCCAGGATTATATCAGTGCTCACTCTCACAGCCCCGTAACCATTGAGGCTGCCATACAATGGTCAATTTCCACCAGATCGACCAACAGATAGATCCCTCTCTGATCATATTCGATCAGAGAGGGATCCAATGTCTGCCCATACACTGCAAACAGATTTTGAATTAATTTCAGCATGAAATTGATTCACAACCTGTGCAACTGCCGCCTGTTTCGCTCCCCTGGCCAGCCACCATACATTACTTGTCCGCTGGCGGGAGTCAGTGTCCCTGCAGTCTCATTTCTTCCAGTATACTCCTCCATGTTTGCTTCACTTTCTGTCCAGTTCTATCACAAGCAGAAAGTTCAAACAGTAGAGCACCCTCTACTGTTTGAACTTTGCTTTCTCAGAGGACGGGAAAGGTAGTGAAGAGAAGATACTGGAAGAAGTGAGAGACTGCAGGGTCCCAGGCTGGTTGGACAGGTGGTGTATTGCTGCGTCAGTCGTCGCCACATCCAACGCCGCGCTCCTGACCCGCTGGCAATTGAGCAAAATTTTCTGCCTGGGCAAATTGACAGAATGGATTGATTTCGGATGGAATTTTAATAACAAAAAAAATTACAATAAAAAAAAATTATAAATAGCTACCAAAGGGTCTGAATGTTTTTAATAAGCATGAGAAAATGTTATATTTTACATTTATTTCTTAAATTATAAGCTTGTAAATAGTGATAGACGCAAAACTGAAAAAATGCACCTTTCTTTCTAAGTAAAATATTGGCGCCATACATTGTGATAGGGACATAATTGAAATTCTGTAATAACTGGGACAATTGGGAAAATACATGAATTTTAACCACTTTACCCCCGCGCGTACGTATTTCTCCGCCCCTTTTTCCATCCTTTAAAAACCAGGGACGGAGAAACACGTACTTTCCGCGTTCCCGACGCTGTCCGCGCTCCCGCTCGTAAACACGCCGCCCGCCGCTAGTAAACACGCCGCCGCCCGCTCGCCCGGAGATCAATGAACGGGAAAATCCATTCCCGTTCGTTGATCTAAGCCCCACAATGACCCGCTGCTCTCCTATGGGCAGCGCGATCATTGTGAGAAGAAACTCACGTGTCCAGCCTCCTTATTCTTCCTCCAAGCTTCCGGAAGGAGGCTTGGAGGTCGCAATAAAGCAAAAAGTTACTGTGGCCATCTTGTGGCCAAATAGTAAACTACACCCTACACATTTTTCACATACAAATAAATGACTTTTACACAAAAAATTAACTCATTACCTCCCACACTCCCCATTTTTTTTTTTTTTGTAATTAAAAAAAAATTCAAAAATTTACAATTAAAAAAAATACATAATTAGTTACCTTAGGGACTGAACTTTTTAAATATTTAAGTCAAGAGGGTATAACACTGTTACTTTATAAACTATGGGCTTGTAATTAGGGATGGACGCAAAACTGAAAAAAATGCACCTTTATTTCCAAATGAAATATTGGCGCCAAACATTGTGATAGGGACATAATTTAAACGGTTTTATAACCGGGACAAAAGGGCACATACATTTCATGGGTTTTAATTACAGTAGCATGCATTATTTAAAAACTATAATGGCCGAAAACTGAAAAATAATTTTTTTTTCCCCACATTTTTCCTATTTTCCCATTAAAACACATTTAGAAAAAAATAATTCTTGGCATAATGTCCCACCTAAAGAAAGCCTAATTGGTGGCGGAAAAAACAAGATATAGTTCATTTCATTGCGATAAGTAATGATAAAGTTATAGACGAATGAATGGAAGGAGCGCTGAAAGGTGAAAATTGCTCTGGTGGTCAGGGGGTAAAACCCCTCAGTGGTGAAGTGGTTAATTATGGTAGCATGTATTATTTTAAAGCTATAATGGGTGAAAACTGAGAAATAATGAATTTTTTAACTTTTTTCTTAAAGGAGTTATCAGGGCAAATCTATGAGAAAGAGTGGTACTTACCGGGGGCTTCCTCCATCCCAAAGCTCCCAGGACCTCCCTCGCCGCAGCTCTTAAGTCAGCCGTTTGCCGGAGCTCTGACCCAGTCCACGGCGATGACGTCAGAGCGACCTCCGCCTGCGCAGTCCGCTTCAGCCCACGTGGCGGTGATTGACAGCTCCAATCACGCAGGTGCAGTACAGAGCAACCTAGAGGTCGCTCTGACGTCATCGCCGGGGACCGGGTCGGAGCTCCGGCGAATGGCTGACTTCAGAGCTTGCCCTGATAAATCCTTTAATATTCCCAATAAAATACATATAGAAATAATTCTTAGCAAAATCTACCACCCAACGTAAGTCTAATTAGTGAATGAAAAAACAAGATACAGATCATTTCATTGTGTTCAGTAGTGTTAAAGTTATTGACAAATGAATGGGAGGTGAAAATTGCTCGAATGCATAAGGAAAAAAATGACTGAGGGCTGAAGTGGTTAACCTTGCCTATGAAATTTTATGATTCTAGCGTGTATGGGGGGCTTTGCTATCATTCAACCGCCGACGTTGGTGGTATTCCTCAGCACAATTTTTGAATTTTGGCCAAAGAATAACTTGCTTTTTGGGTCAGCAAGTTTTGAATCTGAATTTGCCATTTTCAAGGTGGAATATAAAGACAACCCAAATTCCAATTCTAAACAACATAGACTATTGACCACTATAGGATTATTTGTTGTAGACCTTGGCAAAAGTTAAAAGTAATCATTTAGAGTATGGGAATATTGAAATGTACATGTGGCTGAAAATGTACTGAAACTATTTTTGCTGAGTCTCCAAAGAAGCAGCTACCAAGCCCCAAAAACATGCATCAGGCAGTGTTTAACCCATTCCCGACTGCCTAATGCTGATAGACGATAGTCCTGGGGCAGGGTTTTACAGGGGATCGTGCACGCATCCCCACTTGAGTGACAAAGCTCTGCTCCATCATCAGTCTACCAGCAGACTGTTAGACGGCAAAACTCGCCATCTATTTACATTGTACAGCACTGCGATCTACTGCAGTTCTGTACTGGGGACAGCCGTGTCACTCAGCTGTCCCCTGGAGAGGCTCTGATCACAATCCCCTCTCATAGGCTGATTCCCATGAGAGAGTATTGCCATGATTCAGGGCCTCCCCCTGAAACGCACTGCCCCCCTTCAATCAGTGATGAACGCGGCTGCAAGACTCATCCATTCTTCGCACCGCTCTGCATCCACATCTCCCCTTTGTGAATCCCTGCACTGGCTCCCTATCCGTCTCAGGATAAGTTTCAAGATTCTATGCCTGGCGTATAAATCTGTGCACAAAACATGCCCTACCTACATCTCGCAGCTTGTTCACAAGTATACACCAGGTCGCCCCCTCCGTTCCTCCAACGACCTTCGCCTCACCACCCCGCGCATTTCACACTCCCATGCCCGCCTGCAGGATTTCTCAAGAGCTGCCCCCACCCTCTGGAATGCCCTTCCACCACCCATCAGACTTGCTCCCTCTTTCAACACATTCAAGCAAGCCCTCAAAACCCACCTCTTTATGATGGCCTACCCACCTCCTACCACACAGTAACTCTCTAAGGAATATTTAACAGCCCCCCCTAGTGTTTCCACCCCTCCCTTTAGATTGTAAGCCTCTGGCAGGGTCCTCCACTCCCTAGTGTAATCTACAGGATCATGTGCTCCTGTCCTATGACAGCCTGTACTTGTATTACTGGGCCTACCTAACCAGCCCATATTGCATGATCATGTATTTTGTACAATTTGTATGTATAACTTTGTTCTATGTGTATAACCCTATGTATGTCATCCTTGTATCATTGTATATATTTATTGTCCAGCGCTGCGTAATATGTTGGCGCTTTATAAATACAATAAATAATAATAATAATAATAATAATGATTGGCTGTCAAGGGAGGAAGGGAAGATATAAAAATAAAAAACCGTTGCAGCAGCGATCAGGGCCCCCCAACAGAAAGCTGTTGGTGGTCAGAAATGGGATGGGGGGTTCACGTGCATGCTTAGTTGTAATGGCTCTGCAGCGAGCAGTTCAAGCTGCAGAGCACTAAATTGTAAAAAACAGCCTGGTACTAGAGGTGTGTAAGCCTATGGTCCTGAACTGGTTAATGATGAATATTCCATGTAAATGCATAGTCAGTAAATACATGATATATACACATGTATTGTAAACAACAAAGTCAATATATTTTTCATAGTGTCTAAGATTACAATTTATGTTTAAACTATGTATGCAAATAAAGAATTGTAATAATTTTTACACATTAGCAAAATAATTTTACTTGAGGAATGCAAAATCCCTCTAGTATGGCCTGCTATAGGGACTGGGATATTTCCAAGCAGTGAAACAGAATCCATGTCCTTTTAAGTCATTTTATAAATAAAACATTTATGAATTGACTCATTCAAATTATTTATTTCAAGGGATAACTATCTAGAATGGTTTATTTTTTAAAATATCATTTGTTATATGTATTTTTTTTATTTACCTATGTACATCAGCTATATGATTTATTAAATGTCTTGTATTTTAGGCTAGTAACTTGGAAAGTGTTAATTATTTTTTCCTTTGCATTCATTTGCATAAAGCAACAAAAACTTTACTGCCAATGAAGCTGATATATTGCACTATTCCAACATGATACATGAATTCTATTATAAACACATAATATGTCCCATAGTCATTTTACCATTCGAAAAAAATTACATATTCATCATTATTCAAATTTTTCACTATTCACCCATATATGTGTTAATTAAATTTTTCAGTTTAACATTGAATAATAGGTTACATGTCATTAAATAAAAGGCTGAAAATTGAGTTCTGATTGAAACTAGTGTGATGATGCCTGTAATTCCATTTTAAAGAAGAAGAAGGAGGAAAAAAGACAGGCTAAATCTGTGATGGAATAATTGTTTAAAAAATCGTGTAAGTCATCTGTTCCTGTTAATTCAAGATTATTTAAGTTAATTAACTACGCCAGTACTGCATACTGCTTTCAGGCTGTTTCTAAAAGGGCACTGGCACTACATATAAAAGAATAATATGGGGACATTAAGACAATGATTTGAAAAGCTTGCTATCGGATAAATCCAGACAAAATAAGATGACTTTCTCAAAGTCACAAAGAGCTGTAATGGAATATTTTTCTGCAAATAAAGATAAAATAAAACATCAGGCAAGAAATAAGTAAGATAAGGTAAAGTTCTCTCCTGAAATTAAAGCTTTTTTTAGTGCAATGTAAACAGACATCTTCTACTCTTCCCTGCTGTATAGCGTCCAAATGTATGTCCATCAAATTAGAAAAACTACCCTGAACACGGCATTCAAGTGTTTGGAGAAAGCAGCTGTCTTCCAACTCTGGGTCTTTTTTTGGATGTGTCACTTCTCATTTATGATTTGTCACCCAAAAGTTGTGTTGTACACGGCATGTCACTTTGTGCCATGAGGCAGAGCACGTCCTCGGCAAATGAGATGACAGAAGAAGGAATGAGTGGCCGTGATGCTTGTCAGACAACATAACAGCTACAATGTGTAAACACATTTGCTGAAGGGAAGGTAATACCTAGTAGATTTTCCCCTTTGATAATAAATATAAGGACCTCAGGCACAAAGTTGATATAGGTGTCAGTCTATCAAGAGCCAACAGATGTTCTCAAAGTTCGGAAAATATTTCAGGATAGGTAATGAGATGAAGAAGACAAAAAATCCAAGTCACAAATTGTCTACACATTAAAACTTCAAAAGATCCCATCTGTTGGACAGACACTACACGTTTCAGCCTACAGCAATTTTTTACACTTTTTCTTACATATAATTACTTTAATGTCAATGTCAGTTTAGATGATATATCTAGGGCAATGTTATCTCAAGTCTAATGCAATTCAAATTTAGAAAACAACAACCCTCAGGTAATACTGAGTTTGCAAAATTAAACTAATACCAATTTATGGATTTCTTTTGAAATAAAAGGACCTTTAATGTTGTAAATGTATTTATGTACAGTGGGAGATATGGCAGCGCTTTCAAACAGACCTCATACCTGAATGGTTTAACTGCAATGGTGAGCAGAGCTCCAGAAACTGGACTATATTACACACCCAGCATACACTGCAGGCAAAGAGAGGGAGGGGGAATTAGTGATTAAGCTGCATCAGTGGGCAGAGCTCCAGAACCTGGACTATATTACACACCCTGCATCACTATAGACCAAGGGGGGGTGTTAGCTTCAGTGATAATTAGTGCACAAATTATGACCTAATAGACTTCCCCACGGCGGTGACGTACCCCCTTGGGGAAGACCTACCTCTAACCTAGCGATAAAAACATAATTCCTCGTGCTGCTATTCATAAATGGTATACACATTTCATAAGACAAGCAAAACAGACAAATGATAAGCGCTCAAGGATGCACCTGAATTGTAAGCCATCAGCGGCAATGCAGAGCCCCCTAGGGCTGAATACATGCCTCTAATGCAAAACAGATGCAAAATTATGTGCTAAACTCTAATCTAAAAATTTGAGAGTGAATTTAAAACAGTGAAGGCAGCTAGCCACTAGTATACTTACATAAGATTTTTGCACATTGGGAGATATGGCAGGGCTTTCAAACAGACCTCATACCTGAATGGTTTAACTGCAATGGTGAGCAGAGCTCCAGAAACTGGACTATATTACACACCCAGCATACACTGCAGGCAAAGAGAGGGAGGGGGAATTAGTGATTAAGCTGCATCAGTGGGCAGAGCTCCAGAACCTGGACTATATTACACACCCTGCATCACTATAGACCAAGGGGGGGGGGGGGGTGTTAGCACCATTGCAGTTAAACCATTCAGGTATGAGGTCTGTTTGAAAGCGCTGCCATATCTCCCACTGTGCAAAATTAAATGTAAGTATACTAGTGGCTAGCTGCCTTCACTGTTTTAAATTCACTCTCAAATTTTTAGATTAGAGTTTAGCACATAATTTTGCATCTGTTTTGCATTAGAGGCATGTATTCAGCCCTAGGGGGCTCTGCATTGCCGCTGATGGCTTACAATTCAGGTGCATCCTTGAGCGCTTATCATTTGTCTGTTTTGCTTGTCTTATGAAATGTGTATACCATTTATGAATAGCAGCACGAGGAATTATGTTTTTATCGCTAGGTTAGAGGTAGGTCTTCCCCAAGGGGGTACGTCACCGCCGTGGGGAAGTCTATTAGGTCATAATTTGTGCACTAATTATCACTGAAGCTAACACCCCCCCTTGGTCTATAGTGATGCAGGGTGTGTAATATAGTCCAGGTTCTGGAGCTTTTCCCACTGATGCAGCTTAATCACTAATTCCCCCTCCCTCTCTTTGCCTGCAGTGTATGCTGGGTGTGTAATATAGTCCAGTTTCTGGAGCTCTGCTCACCATTGCAGTTAAACCATTCAGGTATGAGGTCTGTTTGAAAGCGCTGCCATATCTCCCACTGTGCAAAATTAAATGTAAGTATACTAGTGGCTAGCTGCCTTCACTGTTTTAAATTCACTCTCAAATTTTTAGATTAGAGTTTAGCACATAATTTTGCATCTGTTTTGCATTAGAGGCATGTATTCAGCCCTAGGGGGCTCTGCATTGCCGCTGATGGCTTACAATTCAGGTGCATCCTTGAGCGCTTATCATTTGTCTGTTTTAAATGTATTTATGTGATTGTGCTTTTGTGAGCCACATATCCACCAAGTGGAAATGGCATAATGACCTCTTAACCACTTGATCATCACTGAGGGGGTTTGACCTGTTTAGGACCAGAGCAATTTTCACCTGTCAGCGCTCCTCCCATTCTTTTGCCAATAACTTATCCACTGCTAATCACAACAAAATGATC
Organism: Hyperolius riggenbachi; assembly: GCF_040937935.1. Classification (NCBI taxonomy): domain Eukaryota; kingdom Metazoa; phylum Chordata; class Amphibia; order Anura; family Hyperoliidae; genus Hyperolius; species Hyperolius riggenbachi. Next base: position 142,797,042 of record NC_090655.1, read on the forward strand.
TACATCTTGGGTTTTTTATGCCACCAATCAGGCTTTCTTTGGGAGGAAAATTATGCTAAGATTTATTTTATTATATTCTATTTTATTGGAATAATAAGAAAAAAACTTGAAAACATTCATTATTTCTCAGTTTTTGTCCATTATAGTGTTAAAAATAAAACATTCTACTGTGGATAAAAGCCACGCTGTGAGGAAACGCGGAAAAGCCGCCGCAAGGGCTCAGAGTGAGGTGGCTGTTTCCGCGTCTAACATGGTGGCACAACGCGAAGAAACCGCCGCAGGCCGCATGGGCAGAGCAGTGGAGTCCGCGTTGGATGCGGCGGATTGTACGCATGGCAAAGCAGATGGCATTGCGGCTGGACACGGGGAAACTGCCGCTCGCCTAGAGAGCGGGGCGGCGGTCCCCGCACCTGAATCAGTGGTCACATTGCAAGACATGTCTGGTGTGGCTGGGACTGCTAGTCCACACAGGTTCAGAAGGGCACGCGCGCTGAGAGGCAGAGCTTATATGACAGCCAGAAAAGGGTCAGCTGACCAGGCGTGTCAGCTGACATTTTCACCACCTGCCATTGGTCCAGCACTTAGGGGAGGCGCTGGAGAGCGCTTTGCTATATATACTGGGTGTTGGTCATTCTCTGGTTGTCTGCCGTTGCGATCTCTACGTTGTAGCACTCAGACCTTGTCTGTATCTGTGTTCTAGCATAGTTTCCAAAGGTGTTGACGATCAAGGAACTCACACCTTTGCATTAGGAATATTGAACTGTATTATTTGTTATGACCTTCTGCCTGTCTGACCATTCCTCTGAACTCTGATTCTGTACCTCGCTATTTCTGTTACCCTGTTGCCAATCTCTGCTCGTTCCTGGAATCTGTATTGGCCTCCTGATTCTGTACTGTGCTATTCTGATACTCTGTTGCCAAACCCTGTCTGTTTATTGGATTCCGTATCTGCCTCCTGAATCTGTACCTTATCTGTCTGTGTGTTAACGATCTGGCTTGCCGACCCCGAGAACTGGCCTTACTGTTAGAGGCAGTTCCCAGACCTGTTAGTGACACCCTCTCCCACGGATGTCACTCTCGCTCTGTCCTTCCTCCCCTCAGCCTAGCTCCTCCCCCCCTGGAGAGTCTAGGCCAGAGGAAGGAACATACTTCTGGAGAAGTACTCAAAGTATACTGTTGCATCTAAACACTCACTTGTTCTATCAGGTGTCCAGAGGTTAGTAGATATATCTGATTATCGGTGATACTGCAGATCACCAATAATCGGGTATATTCTGTATTCTCGGTGATACTGCAGTTCACCGGTAATCAGACCCTCTCTGTGTTACACCGATCGTTACACACGCATTTTATTTGCCCATTTGTCCTGGTTATTGCAACGTTTAAATAAATTTCCCTAGTACAATGTATGGCTCCAATATTTTATTTGGAAATAAAGGTGCATTTTCAGTTTTGCATCCATCACTAATTACAAGCCCGTAAATAAAAAATTAACAGTAATATACCCTCTTGACATAAATATTAACGTTCAGTCCCTAAGGTAATTACACACACATACATATATATATATATATATATATATATATATATATATATATATATATATATATATATATATATATATAATTTTTTTTTGTACATTTTTTTTCCCATATAAAAATTTGGGTACTATGGGAGGGCATGGAAGGGAAATAATTATTAGAGTCAGTTTTGGGATTTTTCTTAAATAAAAATTGGATTTTGGTGTAATTTACTATTTGGCCACAAGATGTCCTCATTATTTCCGATTCACGTACGTAAGTACATGAATCGGAAGTAATGCGTGGCACTGTAACAACAGGAAGATATGAATACAGGCATCTCATAGATGCTCGCGGTTATTAAATCTGGGACTTCGATTAATGAATGGGATCCGCGTTCCCATTCATTTATCTCTCCACTAGCGGACGACCACAGGAGCACACACGAGAGTGTGTGGTGGCCGCCCGCCACTGAAGACTTATATTCACTAGAGAAGGCCCGAACGGTTCGCCGGTGAACGGTTCCCGGCGAACTTCCAGGGTTTGCGAACGCGGAGAACCACAAACTTTTCCGGAAGTTCGGTTCGCCCCCATAGTGCATCACGAGGGTCAAATTTGACCCTCTACATCACAGTCAGCAGGCACATTGTAGCCAATTAGGCTACACTCCCTCCTGGAGCCCCACCCCCCCCCCTTATAAAAGGCAGGCAGCATCAGGCATTGGACTCACTCGTGTGCATTCAGTAATTAGTTGCTGCTGCAGACTCTCATAGGGAAAGCTTAGTTAGGCTCTTGTAGGCTTCTTAGCTTGCTCCTTGCTGATTCTTATTGCTAAAAAAGCATCCCAAAACAGCTCTTTTGAGAGCTAATCTTGTTCTTGTGATCTATTTTGTGTGTGTGTGTGTGTCCCACTGAAAGTTGTGTTGCATAGACAGCCTTGGTAATTCCTACTGTGTGTGCCACTGCCAGGCCCAGCACATTAAGTGACTACCTGTGTGTGTGACAGGTGCACATTACCCATTACTGCATATACCTACCTGTTGTTCACTGTGCACCCACCCACCTACGTGAGCGCACGCAGTGTCACTGTGCCTGATCGGTACCTGTCTGTGTGTGACAGGTAGAGATGTCGCGAACCTCCGATTTTCGGTTCACGGACCCTGTTCGCGAACCTCCGCGAAAGGTTCGCTGCATGCTTGTTTCAGGGTGTGATTCACCCACTATTGCAGTCACAAAGATCAGCTGGACTGCCAGGCAACTGGTATTGTTTACAGGAAACATCCATATCACTCTCAGTTAAGGTTCCCTGTAAGCAACCTGTTTCTATTGCATTGAGCATAAATGGTAATTTTTAGGCCAGCTTCAGTTGGTACAGTGGTTAGGGTGCATGCCCACCACACAGTGAGACCCAGGTTCAAATCCCAGCCAATGTGAGTTGGCTTTTATGCTACAAATCCTTAAAGGGAACCTAAACGGAGAAGGATATGGATTTTTCCTTTTAAAATAATTCCAGTTGCCTGAATCGCCTGCTGATCCTGTGTCTCTAATACTTTTAGCCACAGCCCCTGAACAAGCATGCAGATCAGGTGCTCTGACTGAAGTCAGACTGGATTAGCTGCATGCTTGTTTCAGGGTGTGATTCAGCCACTATTGCAGTCACAAAGATCAGCTGGACTGCCAGGCAACTGGTATTGTTTACAGGAAACATCCATATCACTCTCAGTTAAGGTTCCCTGTAAGCAACATGTTTCTATTGCATTGAGCATAAATGGTAATTTTTAGGCCAGCTTCACTTACTACTGTAGTGGTACAGTGGTTAGGGTGGCTTGGCCACCACACAGTGAGAGCTGGGTTCGATTCCCAGCCATGGTATGATGTATACTGGTTTTTAAAATAGTATAATTCCCTGGCAGAAGAGACCCTCCTCCCTCCGGTAGGAGGGGGGAGGGAATAGGTAGAAGGGTAGAAGGGAGGTGGGAGGAGGGAGGTGGCAGGTGGGAGGAGGGAGGAGGGAGGAGACCCACAAGAGGCTAATTAAAATCTCCCTAGCAGAGTGTATAGCAGCTGTCCCATAACTAATTAGTGTAGGCAGACAACTGAGTCAAATGGTATAAAGGACCTTGCTTGGAGTAGGGAGGGTGGGCGGGCCTCCAGCAGTGAGAGAAGTGTGTTTGACAATAACATGTCTGCTGACAGTGATATGGAGGGTCAAAAGTTTTGCTCAATAGAGCATTATGGGGCGAATCGAACTTCCGCAAAAGTTTGCCTGATGCAGGCGAACGCGAACCCCCAAAGTTCGCCTGGAACCGTTCGCAGGCGCACCATCCACAACATCTCTAGTGACAGGTGCATATTTGTAATAGCCATCACTGCATATACCTACCTGTTGTGTTCAGTGCACCCACCTACCTACGTGAGTGCATGCAATGTGATATACCACTCCGTGCATACCTGTTAACTGCACCTGTGTGACTGCACATTGTATTAGTCAAGTCAGTGCATACATTTCACTTCACCCCCCCCCCTCCCCGATATAGACAAAATGGACAAAACAGGTAGAGGCAGAGGTAGAGGCAGACCCAGAGGAAGGCCACCCAGCAGGTCTGTGCAAGGTCACGGTGATGTGATTTTGTGCGGCACTGGATCAAAGTACAGTGCTCAGAAGAAGGCACGTCCCATACAACTCCCAAGATTGACAGGACATGGTTGACTATTTAACACAGAACACCTCATCTCCCGCAGCCACCAGCGCTACTCCAAGTACCACATCCACTACATTTGACATTTTGCAGAAGTTATTTGGTGGGGAAATCACTGATGCACAGCCATTATTGTTACAACCAGATGAAGGCTCTAAGCAAGTTACACCACCTCATATGTCTGAGTTAGGCAACACTATGAACGTGTGCGGAGGGGGATGATGAAGTACCTGCTGTTGGTGCAATTTTGGAAGTGTCTGAGGCAAACGAAGCTGGGCAGGATGATTACGATGAAGATGATGATACGGATCCTATATATGTTCCCAATAGAGGAGATGAACAGGCGGACAGTTCAGAGGGGGAGTCAGAAAGGAGTAGGAGGAGACAAGTTCCTGAAAGAAGCAGGGGGAGCTCGTCATCAGAAACATCTGGTGGCAGTGTCCGGCGCCATGTATCGCCACCTATGTACAGCCAGCAAACATGCCCTTCAACGTCAGCTGCTGATGCCACCATAGTGCCTTAACCCCAGGGGTGCTCAGTGGTTTGGACATTTTTTAATGTGTCTGCCTCAGATCGGAGCAATGTTATCTGTACTCTCTGCCTCCAAAAATGAGATGTGGAAAGGCCAACACCCACGTAGGATCAAGTGCCTTACGAAGACTCATGGAGAAAAGGCACAAACTGCAATGGGAAGAGCACCTGAGCAAAAGCAGCACACAAAAGAAAAGCCACCCTCCTTCTCCTCTTCCTCCTTCAGGTGCATCATCTTCAGCCGCTTTCTCCCTTGCACCTTCACAGCCACCCTCCTCCACTCCGCCTCTGACCTTGATCGGATCCTGCTCCTCTGCCCACAGCAGCCAGGTGTCTGTGAAGGAAATCTTTGAGCGGAAGAAGCCAATTTCTGCCAGTCACCCCCTTGCCCGGCATCTGACAGCTGGCTTGGCGGAACTGTTAGCTTGCCATCTGTTACCATACCAGCTGGTGGACTCTGAGGCCTTCCGTAAATTTGTGGCCATTGGGACACCGCAGTGGAAGATGCCAGGTCGCAATTATTTCTCTAAAAAGGTGATACCCAAACTGTAAATTTTTAGAGGCAAGTGGTGTCATCTCTGGCACACAGCGTTGGGTCAAGGGTCCACCTGACCACGGATGCCTGGTCTATCAAGCACATTCAGGGCAGGTACATTACTTACACAGCCCATTGGGTCAACCTGGTGACCGATGGCAAGCAGGGAGTACGTGGCTGTGCAGCGCACAAACTTGTGACACCTCCACGGCTTGCAGGCAGGCCTCCTACCACCTCCTCTCCTCCTGCTACATCCTCTTCGCTGTCATCATCCTCCTCCTCCTTGGCTGAGTGGCAATTCAACTCTACTGGTGCTGCGATCTCCTCTCCAGCTACAAAGCCCCAGCTCCCCAGGGCATATGCTGCATGCCAGGTATGACAGTGTCACGCCATCTTAGACATGTCTTGCCTCAAAGAGGAGAGTCGCACTGGAGCAGCTCTCCTGGCTGCTATTAACAAACAGGTGGATCAGTGGCTGACTCCGCACCAGCTGGAGATCGGCAACGTGGTGTGGGACAACGGCAGCAATCTCATTTCCACTTTGAATTTGGGAAAGCCGACACATGTACCTTGCATGGCACATGTGCTGAATCTAGTCATTCAAAGATTTGTGTCAAGGTACCCAGGCTTAGAGGACGTCCTGAAGCAGGCCAGGAAGTTGTGTGGGCATTTCAGGCGGTCTTACACGGCCATGGCACACTTTGCCGAGATTCAGCGGAGAAACAAATTGCCGGTGAGACGCCACATTTGCGATAGACCGACTCGCTGGAATTTGACCCTCTTTATGTTCTCGCCTGCTAGAACAGGAGAAAGCCGTCACCCAGTACCTCTACAATTTCAGTAGAAGGACACAATTTGGGGAGATGGGGATGTTCTGGCCCCTGAACTAGACACCGATGCAAAATGTATGCAAGCTCATGCGGCCGTTTGAGGAGGTGACCAACCTGGTGAGTCGCAGTGAAG